>NW_022631005.1:10543099-10840875 GCF_010015895.1 Lontra canadensis
AAGAAAGAAAGAAAGAAAGAAAGAAAGAAAGAAAGAAAGAAAGAAAGAAAGACGGAGGGAGGGAGGGAGGGAGGGAGGGAGGAAGGGAGGGAGGGAGGAAACCACCACCACCAGTATATGTTGCTTATGGATATAAAAACTATTATATCATGTAAAAAATGAAAATAAAAATTATCTTTAAAAAGTAACTTTCCAGAGCTCCTGGGTGTCTCAGTGGGTTAAGGCTTCTGCCTTCAGCTCAGGTCATGGTCCCAATGACCTGGGATCGAACCCTGCATCAGGCTCTCTGCTCAGCAGGGAGCCTACTTCCTCCTTTCTCTGCTTGCCTCTCTGCCTGCTTGTGATCTCTGTCTGTCAAATAAATAAATAAAATCTTTTAAAAAAATAAAATAAAATAAAAATTTTTTAAAAAGTAACTTTCCTTTGGAAAGAAAAGAATATCTATAATGAAGAAAATCAAATAATATAATTTAGGCAAGTAAAGTATATTTGAGATTAGTTATTTTTTTAAATACACCCTGCTTTAAAATTATATTTTTATTTTGGTATTTTAACTAATCCTCAAAAATTGAATATCTCTTTGCTGGTAATTTCAAGGTCTCTTAAGATATACCTAGCTCTTTTTATAATGCTTGAAACTACAATCCAATTTTTCAACAAACATTCCTATTATGCTCCGTAATATGTCTTCTCTTCATTTCTTAATATTGAAAAATCCTGAACACTAGCAGTAAGAAAATGAAAGCCAAGTACTTGTCTGAGAGTTGAGTACACAGAAATGCAATCTAATTCCTCATTATTAGTTGACATTCTTTTCTAATGTTTTGAAGAAATTAAGGACTATAAGCACTGGCTGATGAAAGGGGATTATAATAAGTATTAAAAGGTTACTGTGCAAACCATGAGGTGCTTATTAATTATCTGATGATGTCTCAACAGCAATACACATTAGTTTCCTAAGGTTAAGAAAACTTTAGAAAAAAGCAAAGAAAATAACAAACAAGAAGAAATTTTTGCCCATTATATCCTTGAATACCTCATAAATGTCTATCTGGCAGTCTAATAAAACAAAATGTATAGATGAAAAGACACATATATACATAAAAATCAAGGATAATATTCAAAAAAGCTAACAACCAGTATGGCATGGGTATCAGACAATCAGACAAGCAAACTGACCAATCAGAACAGAAGCTGACCATTAAAAAAAAGCAAATCAGACCCTACTTCTAAAGGACTAAGAAAAGGTAAACAAACAAACAAACAAAAAACCCTCATTTCCTTACTATATATAGTCCATCTTTCTCATTTGAGAGCCATGCTTCTCAACTTCAATGTGTGCATATGAACTAGGGATCTAATAAAATGCAGATTCTGATTACTTAAGTGCAGAGAGGGCTATGAAACTTTGCTGTTCTAAGCATGGTTCTCTGTCCATCAAAATAGGCATCATCTGGGAGTTGGTTAGAAACACAAAATCTTTCAAAGCACTGGGGTGGTTCAGTCAGTTGGGCAGCTGACTCTTGATTTCAGCTCAGTTCATGATCTCAGGGACCTGGGATTGTGTCCCACATCAGGCTCCACACTCTGCAGGGAGTCTGCTTAACAATCTCCCTCTCACTCTGTCTCCTCTCTCTCTCTCTCTCAAATAAATCAATAAATCTTTTAAGAAAATAAAGAAATACAAAATCTTTCAGCATCACTCATCATAAGGGAAATATAAATCAAAACTACAATGAGATACCACCTCATACCTGTCAGAAAGGTCAAAATTAAAAAAATTAAAAACTCAACAAGTAAGCCTTGTTGAGGATGTGGAGAAAAAGGAACCCTCAAGCACTATGGTTGGGAATACAAACTGCTGCAGCCACTCTGGAAAACAGTATGGATGTCCCTCAAAAAGTGCCAAGAACTACCCTGCCAGTGCAGCAATTTTACCACTAGGTATTTAACCAAAAAATACAAAAATACTAATTTAAAAGATGCATGCACCCCATTGTTCATGGCAGATTATCTACAATTGCCAAATTATGGAAAAAGCCCAAACGTCCACTGACTAGTGAATGAATAAAGATGATGAACGGACAAAGAAGATAGAAGATATATATATTTATTTATTTATTTATATAAATTTATATAATTTATACAAATTTTACATAATTTATAAATTTTATATAATTTATTTAATAATTTATGTAGTATATAATTTAATAATTTATATAAATTTTTATGAATTTATATATAAGTAAATTAATATTCTGTTACATATATATAAAAAACAGACTATTACCTGGTCATTAAAAAAAGAAAATCTTGTCATTCGCAATGACATGGGTAGAGATAGTGAAATAAGTCAGTCAGAGGAAGACAAATACCATATGATTTCACTCATATGTAAATGGAATTTAAGAAACAAAACAGATGAAAATATGAAAAAAAAAAAAGGTGGGGGGAAGGAAAGCAAACCATAAAACAGACTCTTAACTACAGAGAACAAACTGAGGGTTGCTGGAGGGGAGATGGGCAGGGGATGGGTTAAATAGGTGATGGGTGTTAGGGAGGGTGCTTGTTGTGATGATGAGCACTGGGTGTTGTGTGTAAGTAATGAATCATTAAATCCTACACTTGAAACTAATATTACACTGTATGTTAATTAACTGGAATTTAAGTAAAAACTTGAAACAAACAAACAAAAAATCAACAGTTTAAATTCTAAAAAAATTTTAAATATAAGTGGTGGTTGCCAGGAGGAGTGGGTAGGGGGATGGGTGAAATAGGTAAAGGGATGAAGAGTATATTTATCATGATGAGCACTAATGAACACAACTGCTGAATCACTAAATTTATTGTACACCTGAAAATAATATAATGCTGTATGTTAATTACACTTGAATTTTAAAAGTAAAAAATGTTTTAATTAAGAAAAAAAAGAAATACAAGATCTTATGACCCTTTCCAAACCTACTAAAGAAGAATCTTCATTTTGACAAAACCCTTGGGGGGGAAAAAAAAAAAAAAAACCCTTGAACAATTTATATCTCAAACATTAAAGTTAAGAAGCACTATTCTATATAACATATGACCTGAAACTTCCACTAACCACAGACCAAGAAAGGGGCAGGAAGATTTTGGTGAATAAAAAAAGACTCAAGAAACATAATAACCAAATACAACATATGGAATGAGGTATATGGATTGGGATGAGACTAGAGAATTATTGTTAATTCTGCTAGATGTGATACTGGCATGTGATTTTTTAAAAAAGGCAAAATGATGACTATTAAACAAATTACATAATGGATATATGAGAGTATAGAGGCTCATACACAAATCTCTCTATGTATGTGTGAAATTTTTCATAATAAAAGGTTAAATAATGATTCCCCAAATGTTATTAATTCATTTATTCAAAAAATATAGAGCGTCTGGTTGGCTCAATGGGTTAAAGCCTCTGCCGTCAGCTCAGGTCATGATCCCAGGGTCCTGGGATAGAGCCCCACATTGGGCTCTCTGCTCAGCAGGGAGCCTGCTTCCCTCTTTCTCTCTCTGACTACCTCTCTGCATACTTGTGATCTCTGTCAAATAAATAAATAAAATCTTTAAAATAAAATAGAGAGATACTGTGTTCAATTTCTTTTCATGCCAAACTGAGAAACATTCAAAGTATTCCCATTATGCATATTTTCCAAAGTGCTAAATCCAAAATTTTATGTATTTAATCTCCAATTTTCATAGCACATGAGTGTTTGTGGTCTTCTTTGTAAGTATCCAATACACACAAGAGATGACAGGAAAAAAAGGTTGTGAAAAATTATCATTGCTTCTCTTAAAATGCAGTCCAGAATGAGGATGGTAACTCTTATTACCAAAATTTTTTTCTAGTCTTGTAATAATTTTCTTCATGTCCATGTCAGTTATTTTTTCCTGTCTAAATCCTGAATATCTTAAGAAATTTTGAATTTAGATAGCTCCCTGAATAATGGTTCCAAAATGTCACCTAAGCATTCCTTGTATGAGGATTATTGAGTTTCTTTATAAAAATATTGATTCTGCACCATTTCCCATAGACTCTTCAGTGGGACCAGAGAATCTTTATTTATCAAGGCACCCAAATGATTTTTAGGCACACTAAAGTTGACATTTAAATTTAAAAATGCAAAAATGCTGTGAATGGATTTCTACTTCCAACATCAAGTATGAATTTTCTTCCTAACATAAGTAAGTAGAAAACTGGACAAAATATGTAAAATTACTATTTTGAGATCTAAAACAACAGACAGAACAGGACTGTGATACTTAAAAAATAGAAACAAATAAGATAAATACTGGGATTGTCCTAGCTTACTCCCTGAGGCAGTCTCACCAAACGGAGGAAGAAAATTTTGAGTTCTGAGAGCCCTAGGTCTCGAATTTACAGATCAGAATCCACAAGAGGAGGGAGACACAATAAAAAAAAGGCTTGAAGATGTGCAAAGAGATCCTCCATACCTGCATATCCATGTGAAAAAATCACATGATACAAGGAAAGAATTATCAGAAAATACTAGGATAAACAATTCCCAGAGCTCACACAGGAAAAGAAGTAATTCCTGTTCCAACCAGAATGGAGAACTATCGTGATACACAGGGAATTTTATTAGTTCTTCAGAAAGGTAATACCTTGAGAGTGGAACATCAAGTAAAGGCTATCCTTCATTCACGTAAAGCTTCAAAGAAAGTGTGAAAGGATCAAATTGATCCATAAACAACTGTTTATCAGAACAAAGCCCAACACTCTTTAAAGAAATACAACAAAATTCTTCCACTCAACAATTCATATTTCACATCAAGGGCCAAATCAAAAATCATCCAGCAACCAAAACACTAGAAGATATGAACCTTAAACAGGAAAAAGAATAATCAGTAGAAATAAGACCAGATATGACAGAGATTATATAATCAGCAGTAAAAAAAAAAAAAATAACCTTAAAATAACTATTAGAAATATAAAGAGACTCAAGGACTCCAGGGAAAAATATAAATACAATGTCTAAAATTAAATACTTAATGGGAATAACAAATGAGTAGATACTGAGGAAAATATATCAGTGAACTTGAAGACATAGTTATAAAAACTATCCAAAATGAAATAAAGAAAGAAAACAAAATTTTTCTTTCTTTTTTTTTTTTTTTTTTAGAGAGTGAGTGTGCAAGCATATTCAACCAAGAATGGGGGCAGAGGGAGGGACAGAGAGAAAATCTTAAACAGACTCCAAGCTCAGCATGGACCCAACTCACGGTTTGATCTCACGACCCTAAGATCATGACCTAAGCCAAAATCAAGAGTCAGACACTTAACTGCCTAAGCCACCCAGGCCCCCCAAATTTAAAAAATAATAATAAACAGTGCCTTGGTGTCATGTGGAACAATAACAAAAAGTCTACAATGTATATTACTGTTCCCAGAAAGGGCAAGAGGAAGAAAATTATGTGACAGTGTGATGGCCAAAATTTTCCAAGTTCTTAGAAATTATAAATGGTACAAATCCAAGAAACTCAAAATCCAAGCATAATAAACAAAACCACATCACAGCATTTAACAAACAAATTACTGAAAAACAGACATAAATTGAAAATCATAAAAATAGCAACTGATGATCATATGGTTTCACTTCCTTGTGGAGCATAAGGAATAACACAGAGGACACCAGGTAAAGGAGAGAAGTGAGTTGGGGGGTAAATTGGACAGGCAAACGAATCATGAGAGACCGTGGACTCTGAGAAACAAACTGAGGGTTTTGGAGGGGAGGGGAGGTGGTGGTTTGGGAGGGCCTGGTGGTGGGTATCAAGGAAGGCACATACTGCATGAAGCAATGGGTGTGGTGCATAAACAATGAATCTTGGAACACTAAAAAAATAAAATTAAAAAAAAATAGCAACAGGAAAAGACACTATGTACAGTGGAACAAAGATAACAATGACAGTAAAAATCTTATTAGAAATTATCCCAGCAGACAATGGAAAGACATATCTTTAAATTGTTAAAAGAATTAAATTGTTGAAAGAACAGCTTAACCTAGAATTCTAGACCAGTAAAAATATCTTTCAAAAATGAAGATCAAATAGAGACTTTAAACAAACAAAAGCTGAAAAGTTTCACTGAATGCCACCAACCTGGAACAGAATAAATGTAAAAGAAAGTTTTGGGTTGTTTTTTTTTAAAGATTTTTTATTTATTTATTTATTTATTTATTTATTTGACAGAGAGAGAGAGAAATCACAAGTAGGGAGAGAGGCAGGCAGAGAAAGATGGGGAAGCAGGCTTCCTGCTGAGCAGAGAGCCTGATGAGGGCCTCAATCCCAGGACCCTGAGACCATGACCTGAGCTGAAGGCAGAGGCTTAACCCACTGAGCCACCAAGGCGCCCAAAAGAAAGTTCTTTAGGCAGAAATAAAATGATACCAGATGGAAGTGGTAAATTTATGGATGAATATAAAAAACAAATTTTTATATCTTAATCTTGTAAAGATAATTAATTGTTCAAACCAAAAATAGTAACCGTGTATTTTGCCATTTATAATATATGTAAAGCAAAATGTGACAACAATAGCACAAAAAGGTCTGGAGGAATAGAAATACTGTGTTGTAAACTTCTTTCACAACATTTGAAGCAGAGTAACATTATCTTTCAAAAGTAAAGGTGCAGGGGTGCTTTGGTGGCTCAGTCAGTTAAGCATCTGCCTTCAGCTCAGGTCATGATCCTGGGGTCCTGGGATCAAGTCCCATGTCAGGCTCCCTGCTCAGTGGAGAGTCTGCTTCTCCCTCTCCCTCTGCCCCTCACCACCATTTGTTCTCTTTTTTTCTCTCAAATTAATAAATAAAATATTTTTAAAAAAAGAGTAAGGATGTATACTGGAAACTTAGAGCATCCACTAAAATTTTAAGAAAAGGGGATATAATGAAAAGCTAAATGTGGAGATAAATGTGGAATTATTTTTTAAAGCCCAACTAATCTCAATCAAAAAGAATGCAGTGAAAGAGAAAATGTGAAAAAAATATATATAGGACAAATAGACAACAAAGATAAAGAGTGTAAATTTAAACCAATGATATTGATACCTAAATGTGAATGTAAATGACCTGAAGACGCCAATAAAAAAAAAAAAAAAGTTGTCAGACTGCACAAAAGAAGCAAGAACCAACTATATGCTACCTATACAAAACCCACTTTAAAACAAAAAACACACAGATAGGGCACCTGGATGGCTCAGTTGGTTAAGCCACTGCCTTCGGCTCAGGTCATGATTCCAGGGTCCTGATATTGAGTCCCATATCCAGCTTCTCCTGCTTGGCAGAGAGCCTGCTTCACCCTCTCCCTCTGCCTGCCACTCCCCCTTCTTATGCTCTCTCTCCCTGTGTCAAATAAATAAATAAAATCTTTGAAAAAAACAAAAACAGAAACACAGATAGATTAAACAAAAAGAAATAGGAAAAGACATAGCATGTTAACACTAACCAAAATAATTTGGGATGACTACAGACAAAATAGGCTTCAATATAAGGAATGTTACTGGGAATAAAGAATATCATTATGTAAAGATAAAGGGGTCATTTTATCAAGAAAACATAAAAATCTTAAATACATATGCACCCAAAAACAGCTTGAAAATACATGAAGGAAAAACTGATAGAACCAAAATGAAAAATAAGCAAACCTATAAATACAGTTGAAATTTCAATGCTGTTTTCTTGGCAATTGGCATGAGAGACAAAAGAATGAAACAAATAAATAAACAAAAAAAATACATGAGAGTAAAACAACACTCTGAAATATTAACCAAAAGAAACCACATACTAAGTCATAAAATAGTATCAATAAGTTTAAAAATATTCAAATCATACAGAATATGATTCTTGATCAAAACATTTTATGTAAATAAGCTATAAATCAATAAGAAAAAATATTAATATAACAATCCCTATCTATTAAGAAATCAAACAACATACTTGTAAACGACCCCTGGTTCAAAGAGAAGATCACAATGGAAATCTTGAAGATATTTTGAACCTAATGAAAATGAAAAGTATATCAAATTATAAGATACAGCTAAAAAATATTTAAAGTATAGATACTTTGAAAGAGAGTTTGGCACTTTCTCACGGAACTAAACATATACTTACCATATGACCTAAAAATCCACTCCTAGGTATTTATCCGAAGAACTGAAGATATAAATAAATAAAATAAATATAAACATAAATAAATACATAAATATCTCCACTCAAAAAAATTATGTGACTGTCAGGGGCACCTGGCTGGCTCAGTCAGTAGAGCATGTGACTCTTGACTTTGGAGTTATAAGTACTAGCCCCAAGCTGAGAATAGCGGTTACTTAACAATTTAGAATCTTTGAAAAAAATTATAAAATTATAAATTTTAATTTATATTTATAATTTATTAATTATAAATTATAAATATAATAGGAAATTTATATTTCATATATACTAGTATAATTTCAAAAAGGAAACACTTAGCAGAGATAATAATAACACAACATATGTAAGATTTATAGAATGAAAATTATAGAAAAATTAAAGTAGACCTAAATAAATGAAGAGATACACCATCTTCAGGAGACTTGAACTATATGATATCAATTGTTCCAAAAAAGAGCTGCAGATTCAACAATAATGCCAATTAAAATCCCAAAGGATATTTTTTGACAAATTGATTTTTAAAATTACAGAAATGCAGAGAACACAGAATAGCCAAAACAATTTTTAAAAACAACAAAGTTTGTTACACTGATTTGAAATCTTACTATAAATCTGCAGTATTCAGGACAGTGTAGTATTGTTGTTAGATTATGTGTTTAGATAAACAGAACCAGGGGCGCCTGGGTGGCTCAATGGGTTAAAGCCTCTGCCTTCGGCTCAGGTCATGATCTCAGGGTCCTGGGATCGAGCCCCGCATCGGGCCCTCTGCTCCGCGGGGAGCAGGCTTCCTCCTCTCTCTGCCTGCCTCTCTGCCTACTTGTGATCTCTGTCTGTCAAATAAATAAATAAAATCTTTAAAAAAAAAAAAAAGATAAACAGAACCATACAGAAACGCCAGAAAATATCCACTCATATGCAATAACTGTGCAAGCTGAAATTGTACAAACTGATCTTAGTAATCATTTGGAAAATTTATAATTATTTTGTGACCTTTATAATTTTTGGTCAAACATTTTAAATTCTCTTACTGTTGGCTATAAATACACGGGGAAGTGAAAAAAACAGTTAAGCTGATACTTATTCAACATACTGCAATTTAAAATATCAGAAACATTAAGAATTAGAGTGCTTTAATTCTTCATTTAAAAAGGTAGTGTGTTGGGGCGCCTGGGTGGCTCAGTGGGTTAAGCCTCTGCCTTCAGCTCAGGTCATGATCTCATGGTCCTGAGATCGAGTCCTGAACCGGGCTCTCTGCTCATCAGGGAGCCTGCTCCCACCCCAACGCCTCTCTCTGCCTGCCTCTCTGCCTACTTGTGATCTTTGTCTGTCAATAAATAAAGTCTTTAAAAAAAAAAAAAAAGCAGTGTGTATATAAAAGAGTACTCTACTATAAAGAGTAGTGTGAATGTGCTTCCTTGTCATATACTACAACACAGAGCAAGCACCTCTTTTATGCCTTGAAAATTATCATATTCCTGTTTGGATCAGCTTCCACCCTTTTATCTGTGTATTTTCTATATCATGAAATATCCCCAAATGTTCCCTTAATGTTATATTCTATGCCAGTGTCACTTTCTCTGGCACATCTTTCTCCTTTTCATCACAGCTATTTTCCTCACATATGCTAGTAGGTTCGCCATTACTAAATTCCTTGGGCCACATATCTAGTCTCTCCAAAGGCAGGCAGTGTTAACATTCCCGCAGTCAGCTATTCCCTCTCTAACTAACTACATTTACATTCAACTGAAATTTCACTTCCAACACTATCATCTTTTGTTTCTTTGCTGTACTTTCATCCTGATTAACCAATTTCCTCTTCTAAATATCCATTTGTGTAAAATGACACGTGCATTTATCAGTTCGTGACAAAGAAGCAATACAACTTCACATTTTGCATTAACTGAATAACATGCTCCCTGAAAAAATCAATAGATTTTGAAAGAAATGGCATGACTGGTCACTATCATAATGCATATGTTGTTTATTTATTTAAAGACAGAGTCTGAGCATGCATGCAAGTGGGTGGGTGGGGGGCAGAGAGAGATTCTTAAGCAGACTCCACCCCCAGCATGGAACCCAAGTCAAGGCTCAATCTCACCACCCTGAGATCATGACCTGAGCCAAAATCAAGAGTCAAGACACTTGACTCACTGGTCCACCCTGGTGCCCCTCGATTGAGCATTTTTAAAATGCAAAAGAGTCTGTGTGCCCAACAGGAAAAGGGAATCTTATTTGTTAAACAACTATCCAGTTTACATGCCAGGAGTCCTCTAATCTATGTTTTAATTTACATAAAAGGCTCTTGGGGTCCAAAGATAAAGGTCTCATAGTGAGTGAAAGTCTGCCTAGGACCAGAATTTGCATGATCTGACTCCCATTTCAGTTCTCTTGGCTTTCTACCAAATGACAACAATTTGCTCTCACTCTCATTCTATTTTCATCATTGCTTATTTGCCCTTTAATTGAATTCATTTTAAATTCAAATACGAAAATGGATTCAAAGATGAAAAAAATTAAGCTGCTAATAAATTATACGACCAAAAATTACTTCAAAGCCAAGTTTATTATGTGTTCAGATCAATACTATGGAAACTATAGATTCATAAACATATAAAGCATTTTAAACTATCTCCCTTAAATATGATGTGATAGATGAATTGTATTTAATTATATGCACAAAGATAACTCAGTTGTGAAAATCTCAACCCTTGGTATTGACTCTTATATGCCACTGCTACACTTCTTCTTATCTCCTCATGAAGATCAGACTTTCTTAATTAAACAAATAGATCATCTATACCTTGTGATTATAATTCAACAATTAAAATCTCAGAAGAGACATCATTTACTTTAGAGTATGCAGAGTTGTTCATCTTTCCAAATAACTAGAGAAAAGAGGCTCCCTACAGTTCATATGCTGTTTAAGAAGGTAATATTGTATAATTCATCATGAGATGAAACATGACAGGCAAGTTCAAAGGAAGCAATGGCATTTTAACTTTTGAGCCTAATGAAGCATATAGAACAGCAGCAAAACATTCTGCTTGTTACTATTGCATGGTTTTGGAGCATGAACTTTCTCTCACCTTAGGCCCCACTTAACTTTACTATTAATAATTTCAGTATTATCCTTGCACTGTTTCTATCTTCCCAAACCACATAGATAAATAAGTGTACTTTACACTTTCCTCTACTACTTTCGCTTAAATATTGAGGTATTATTTACTAATATTTCTTTCAGCTTGCCTTTTGCAATTTATTTTCCCATTCTTAAACCTCACATGACACACAGTATGGTCTATGCCCTGCTTAAGGAGGTCTAGACCCTTCTGTCATACCTGAAAATTTGTACTGTCATCAGTAATTAGATTTCAACCTCAAATGCAGTTCAATGTTCATAATTCAAAGACAAATTATCTACACTGGGCTCCAAACTGACCACATACACAAAGTGTGCCTATTCTCATTGCAGATCAGCCAGGTAGGTAATTAAGTATGAAGTAACCAGAATCTCTAGGAAGTTAAACTCTAACAGAAAAAAAACATAACACTCTCCTGGAGCACATGATAAGGTTTTTAATGTAAAATCTGACATTCCTCATTATTTCCTATGACTTGGAGCCCAACCCAGTAAGATTTCACCAAATATTTCATTAACATCTTACATATCAAAAAGGACACAAATGGCTGAAATAACCTTGAATTCTAGGAAAGCCCAGAAACATAAGTTATCAGGAAAAGACCATTTAGAAAACTTGGAACTAATATCACAAGAATAAAAATACAACATGTAGATAAATCCATGTTCAAATAACATTTTAGAAATAGCTAGGTTTAATCATCTAAGGGAGAACAGCCTTTTATCAAAAACAGAACCAATGAACAAAAACAGTAAGGAAAATAGTTCAATTTAAGGTTAACTGATATCTGTAAAATAAATTTAAAGTAATTAATATAAATCTAACATGGCACCTGGGTGGTGCAGTCGGTTAAGCGTTCAACCCTTGATAGCAGCTCCGGTCGTGATCTCAGGGTTGTGAGATGGAGCTCCACATCGGGCTCAGGGCTCAGTGCCCATTCTTCTTGAGATTCTCTGTCTCTGCCCCTCCCCCAACTCGTGCATGCATGCTCTCTTTCTCTCTCTCTCTCTCCCTCCCCCTCTCAAAATAAATAAAATATTTTTAAAAAGTAAAATGAAATAATTAACATGCAGTTTTTTGTTTGTTTTACACAATTAAGATTACAGAAACATGAAACTGTTTCTAAGCATTTGGAAAGAAACCAATCCATGTAAGAATTACCATTGAGAAAGAACTGCCCAAGTACCAAACAAGGTAGCCTAGGACCCCAAACCTCTTTCCATATTATACTGATATGATAGCACTAGTACGATAAACTAGATGCCCGAGTCTAATAGTGGCACAAAATAAGCAGCATTTTGAGGACTTTCCAGGAATTGCCACATACTGTTCCCAGAGTAGAAATGCAGAGAAACTTTGTGAAGGCAAAAGAGGGAACAATGAAGAAGATGTATGACTTGTATTTGTAAAAGTACATAAATTCACATATGCTTATCTAGAAAATGTCAGGGCTGTAGACCTGTCAGTGCTTCCACTGACTCAGCAGTGAGTCAGTGTAAATAAATTAGTGATATCTGATTTCTGTTGCTTCTCCGCCTCTACTCCTCTGCCTAAGGGCACCTCCACATATTCTTGGACTACGAATCAGAGGAGGTCAACTCTAACAATACTTGGGAGTTGAACTGGCTGTTTAACAATCCTGACAGCCAACTAACTTTTCTTAGATTCCTTATAGCTGCCAAGGAGATTACCTGGATTAAGAAAAGGTGGGGAGAGGAGAGCCAGTCAAGTAGAGTGGAGTACAGTAGTCCCCCCTTATCCAGTTTTGATTTTCAGGTTTCAGTTAACCAAGGTCAACAGCAGTCAGAAGTAAATAATCCTGCTTCTGACACACTGTCAGAAGGTCAACAGCAACCAAACACTAGATCACAATGCCTAGTCAGTCACCTCATCTCCTCATGCAGGCATTTAATCATCTCACATCATCACAAGAAGGTAAGTACAGTACAATAAGGTATTTTGAGAAAGAAAGAAAGACCATATTCACATAACTTTTACTGCAGTGTATTATTATAATTGTTCTATTTTATTATTGTTGTTGTTAATCTCTCACTGTGCATAATTTATAAAATAAAACTTATCATAGGTATGTATAGGAAAAAGCAGAGTATATATACAGTTTGGTAGTATCCATCCTTTCAGAAATGCCCTGGGGGCCTTGGTACATATCCCCCAGGGGTGGGGGGGACTACTGTACAAGGATAGAACATGGACATCACAACGAAATTGGGCATTACCTACGAATTGAAGTAGTCACTGGAAGAAGTAATAGCCAGTAGAAACTTCATCTGGAAAACAATAAATTAGATAATTGGTAAACCAGTTTATCTCAAATACACATGATTAATATGCCTATTAATTACAGTCAGGTAATCATCAAGGGAAAAAAATCCAAGTTTCAGTGCCTAAATTCATGAACTCATGGTAAATCCCAGGTACTGGGAGTCTATAGACCTGCTTTTTTTTTGACCTGCTTTTTAACCAAGAATTTGTCAGTAAATAGCTAAGTCATCTTGAGAAAAATAGCTATTCTGTATCTCAATTTCCTTATCTTGAAAATTGTCATTTTTATTAGATTATTTCTTCTAACATGAAAATGCTACAACTCAACTAAAATTAAGTATATCAAACTTCGGCAGCAAAGAATTCAGCGTTAAGTTCAAGAGTCCCAAATAAAGGATGTCTGGATGGCTCAGTCTGTTAAGCATGTGCCTTCAGCTCAGGTCATGATCCCAGGGTCTTAAGATGGAGCCCCACATTGGGCTCCTTGCTTGGCAGAGAGCCTGCTTCTCCCTCTCCCTCTGCCTGCAGCTCCCCCGACTTGTTCTCTGTGTCAAATAAATAAAATATTTTTTTTAAAAAAGAGTGCTAAATACTTAGCTCTTGACTTTAGCTGTGACACTCTAGCATCACAGACCATTACAACAGACATCATTATATACTGTGGTTTCTCAGTCTTCTTTCCTGTGTTTCTTCTTCCTTAATTGTTTTTTTGTCAAGGTGTCCAACATCACACATTGACACCTGGCGGTCACTGCAGATTGACTTACTGGTTAGCGTATGGATTGCTGGATGGCATCCCAGATTTTTGGAAATGGCAGAGGGCCATAAGTCCAATATAGTACAAGCTATGAAATACAGAAAAAGTAACCTTTTCTCAAAGATTAAAAGGAGAAAACCAATATATCTTGGATAGCAATTCAGGATGTTCTATATATTCCTCTATAAAATAATGTTAAATATTTGCCCTTTTCCATGCATTCCATGCACACAAACACATACACACACACTCACATCCACACTTATTCACAGACTTCTGCCTACTCTATATTTTCTAGGAAATCTCAGCAAAATCTTCCCTCCAGAATCATTTCAACCTGAAGAATGACAAAAATATTACACGGAGAAAAAAGTCTGCAAAGGCTGTTAACAAATAGTAATTTGTAATCCCCATACAACTTCTTATAGGTTCCTCAAAAATAAATCCATATGAATACATTCAGCAATCCTAGAAAACACCAATAATTTTCCTACCTTTTAATAAAAAGGATACCAAAAAAAAAAAAAAGCTACCAAAGGTAAGGGGGAAGTTTAAAATGTAATCTGAAGGAAAAAGACGATAAAATAGCAGGATCTAGCAGACCAATTTTCCATCCTCTGCAGTTACACACAAGGATCCCCCCAGTTCCCTGAAACCATACAGAAAGCAACTTTCATCTAAAACACACATGCAAACAGAACATAATGTCAGGAGACAAAGTTACTGAGAGTTACTTGTTCAACTGATGATTATGTATTTTGCATCATAGAAAGCTGCTCAGATCAACTTATAGTCAAGTATAATACGGTCAAGATATTAAGTTCCAGAACATATTGTTTGGAGGATAAACAGATAATAGCCACATGAAAACAAGTTATATTACTGTATATCTGGATCCTCTCTTTAAGAAAATTTCAGAGAATCAAACATTCTGGCTGGCATGATTGATTTAGTCCCATTTCTTCAACAAAGCAATTTTCCCTCATCCAGCTTGGATGAGATCCCCAGTGATCCTTAAACATACACCTTCATGTATTTACAAACACATAGCCAGATATAAAGCTTCAGAACAAATATTCATTCAAGCATATACCTTTAGTCTTTTTATACTTAGGAACTTATTTCTAAAGAAAAAAAAATTCATATATATATATATACATATATATATATATACACATATACATATATATATTCATATATATATATATACATATATATATATATAATCTTATATGTCCATGGGGACCTGGATGTTACACAAGGATGATGAGCCAAACACTGGCCTTCTAACAGATGTGAAACTTAACAAATCCAAAATAAATTCAGCTGGACTTCAGCCAGTAATGACAGAGTAAGACACACCAAACCAACTCATACAGAAAGAAAAGAAAACTATAAGGTATGAATATAACACAAAAACAGCTACCTGAAGGTATTTGTGTGTTTGTAATCCCCCAATATATGACAATAAGTTTCTTGAAGGCAAAATTATTTAATCATCTTCTTATACTCCAAATTATTTAATTTACTAAAGTGTTTCCCCATAGTTACTGCATAATATATATAGGTTGAACTGAATATCTGTGCTCAATAAATACAAGAGTGGTTAATTGTAACCATTATTAGCAAAGCTACAAAAATGGCCTTTCCTGAGGCGCCTGGGTGGCTCAGTCAGTTTAGCATCCAACTCTTGGTTTTGGCTCAGGTTATGATCTCAGGGTCATGAGATAGAGCCCGGAGTCAGGCTGCACACTCAGCAAGGAGTCTGCTTGAGATTTTCTCTCTACCTCTCCTTCTGCCACTCCCCTCTCATTCATGCAATCATGCATGTGCTCTCTCTCTCTCTCTTTCTCTCTCTAAATAAAATAAATAAATCCTTATTTTTAAAAAGTGCCCTTTCCCTGGTCAGATTGTACACACTGATTATAAGTACAGGTGCACCTCAAGAGACACAGGTCTATGGGCATGATATGACACCTTACACTGGAAAAAAACATAGCAGGAACACATTTTCTAGAATTTTCTCTTCCACCACAAATACGGCAACAGTTATACAAAGGGAATTATCTCTTTCCAGTATTCAGTATTCTTTCTGGCTAAGCTCTCCTGGATTTAGAAGGAAATAAGAAAAATGTTAATAACATGGGGGGGTGCCTGGGTGCCTCAGTCGTTAAGGGTCTGCCTTCAGCTCAAGTCACGATCCCAGGGTCCTGGGATCGAGGCCCACATCGGGCTCCCTGCTCAGTGGAAAGCCTGCTTCTCCCTCTCCCACTCCCTCTGCTTATGCTCCTGCTCTTGCTCTATCTTTCCCTGGCAAATAAATAAATAAAATCTTTAAAAAAAAAAAGAAAGAAAGAAAGAAAAATGTTAATAGGATAGAAAAAACCCTGAGGATCATCCCAGAATCACCTCAACTCTTAAGAATGACAGAATTGAATAGAAGAAATAATTAAACTTTAACTAATCTTCTTCTTTTTACTCAAGGCCGGATACAAGATAGCAGGTCAGTCCCTAGCATAGTCTGACACATAACAGGAATGCTTTGAGACTATTCTTTATGATATCAATGAGTATCTTTCTTTGAGCTCTATGGGTGTAATTTCCCTTAGGTTTCAATATAAAAAATAACAAAAACTGCATTGTGAACAAGTCTTGAAGCTCAAAAAATACATTAAAGTGTTTAGCACACTGTCCAGCATATGAAAACTCTATAAGTGTACTATTACTGTTAGTAGTAGGATGTTCCAAAATAACTGCTTTATTCATAGCTATGAACACATGAATCATAAAAACAATCTATTCACAGAAGCCAGGAAATGAAAAATCTAATATTTATCTTCAGATACTCATTGATTTCCTACTGTGTCCCAGGCTTTTCCTCTTTCCATAGAATAATTTTACTTAATTTTAATACTATGTTGCCAATACCTTATGAACATAGACAGAAAATAATTCAAGTGATCTTGTAGCCACTGGATGAGGGACTCTGAAGACTTGTGTTGACAGTGTCTCAATAGCAATTGAAGGGACTTATTAGTCATCCTTTATGGATCAATGCTTACAGTGAATGTTTTTTTGTGGCTCTTGTGTTTGCTTCCTATTATGTTTGTTTTTATTTTTTTCATTGGATGGGTTTTTTTGTAGTTAGAATAACATGAGCTAAGAGAAACTTTAGTGAAGGCACAAAAGACTTATATCCAAGAACAGTCAGTGCAATGAGATTAACCAGGCCAGCCAGGGTAATATTTTATTTTAGCTGGTTACTACATCAGCAAGTTATGTAAAGGAGTAAATTGGGAAAAGAACTCCACAGTCCCTACCACTAATAGCCACCGTCTAAAGGAAAAACACAAAACTGTTGGGGCAATAAGCAGATAATGTCAAATCAAAAACACACATATGTGCTAATAAAGGTAATGAACAAATAAAGTAGCAGCAACCTGGGAAGAGGGGGCGGGGTTTAACCCCTGATACAGTAGGCCACTGGGGAGCAACATAATTAATGAATATTTATGGTTGAATCCTTTTTAGTAAGTAGAGTGGTAAATACAGAGAACCAAAAAGCTATGCCTACCTGAACCACCACTGATGTTGCTGTCAAATCACACTCAATATATGCTATGAATAAAAATAAGCTTTTTTCTACATGTGGACAAAATCACTAAGTCATTTAGGACAGTGAAGTTAACCAGGTTCTGGATACCATCTGAGGCTGTAGAAATTGTGTCATTCACAAAGTTTAACCCAACAGATATATAAAAAGATGCCCAAATCACTAGTCATCAGGGAAATGAAAATCAAAGCCACAATGAGATATCACCTCATACCTGTTAGAATGGCTATTAACAAAAATACAAAAGATAAGAAGTATTGGTATAGATGTAGAGAAAAGGGAACCCTTGTACACTGTTGGTGGGAATGCAAATTGGTAGAGCCACCATTTAAAACAACATAGAGATTCCTCAAAAAATTAACCATGAAACTACCATTTGATCCAGCAACCTCACTTCTAGGATATATTTAAAAGAAACAAAATCAGTACCTGGAAAAGATATCTGCACTCCCATATTTATTGCAACATTATGCACAATAATCAAGATATACACAGAAACAAGCAAAGTGTCCACTGACAGATGAATAAAGAAAATATGTTGTGTGTGTTTATATACACAATGGAATATTAATCTGCAACAATATGGATGAACCTAGAGGACATTATGCTAACTGAAATAAGCCAGATGCAGAAAGACAAATACTTCATGACCTCACTTAGAGAAGCTAAAAAAGTTAAACTCATAAAAGCAGAGAGTATAATGGTGATTCCCAGGAACTGAGACAATAGAAAAAATGGAGGGACATTGGTTAAAGGTCACAAACTTAAAATTATGCAGGATGAGTAAGTTCTGGAGATCTCATGTCCAGCACAGTGACTACTTATAATACTGTATTATATACTTAAAATTTGCTGACAGTATATCTTAAATGTTCTTACCATAAAAATAAAAGTAACTGTCAGGTGACAGATTTCTTAATTAACTTGATTGTGATAATCATTTCACAATGTATACATGAAGCAAAACATCATGTTGTACACCTTAAATATACACAATTTGTCAGTTATACTTCAATAAAACTGAAAATATTTTTAAACAAAATATTCCTTTGAAATTAGGAGGTTTTAATATCAAGTCATGATGCAGAAAATAGGATAAAAGTTCAGCAAAAAATTCACAATAGAGTTGTTCTTCTCTTGTCTTTAAAAGGAAATACTATAGTTCTCCATCTTTGGACATATTATCACTACTACTAAAAGCCTATTAGATGGGGTTCCATCTAATATATATCAGGGGCCAATTTAGTTTATAGTCTTTATTGCCAAAGACAGATGCTGAATGGTAATTTGTTCAAGTTACACGACAGTTAACTTCTTGGAACAGTGGCTTTTCCTCAGTGGTATCTTTGAATTTTTTCTGCATGCCAAAATCTGAAATGACCTTTCTTTTTCCCTAAAATGTAGCTCAAAAATAGAAATACTGGATCAAAGTTTTAATATCTCTACTGTTATCACAATGGCTAAGCCAAAGTCAGACCCCCAGACAACCATTCTCTAACCATGGGATTCAATAGTAAGTCTGTTTGAAAAATTAAACATAGTAAATGCATAGTTAATAGATATACATCATAGTCCAAATGATAATAATCTAATTCTAAAAATAAATGTTTATGTTTCATGGCTACGCTTCACTTTATCAAAAAGAAAGAAAAAAAAAACCAATAAGGGAAACTTGACGTATATCATTTAGAATGGTTAGCAGAACTTGCTTCTCAAATATCTCAGTATTAGACTTTTTATACTTCTTTGCACAACAGGGTTCTGTACCCTTTCATGGTCTGAGAGCAATGGCCTAGCACAATGATATGGGAGCCATAAGGAGTATATATGTCAGGAATTTCTACTAAATATCTACATCTATAATGTTTCTACTAAATATACTAAATGGAGCAACTCTAAAAAGACATGGTATTTTTCAATAAAATAAAGCTTTTGAGCGGTGATTTTTAATCCACTCTTCCAGTGAAAATTTTGCTATTAAATAAAGATAATTATACTTCTAATTCTTAAGTACTTTGAATTTCAATTAAAATACAGCATGATTTTCATAATGTAATTGAGATACGGTCACTGCCATTGTCTACAACTTGATTGTTATCATAATTCTTGGTGATTTTAATAGCCAGGCAGTTCATTGACCTCTACTCTTTAAATAATTTTGATTTCCTCTTCTCTTAAGCCACACATTGCCCTAAACGACATCCCCTTCACAATCTCAATATTAAACATTACTCTCTTTTGCGACCACCCACTCTTCCACGTTTCCTCATTCTCTCTGATACCAGATTTTCAATATTTCTTCTACCCACTAGAAACTACAACCTTGCAATTTTTTCCCACAGGCTATTATCCCCATTATATTCTGACCTCCTTCCTTATACAGCACTTGCAAGTAGCTGGAGAAAAACACAGAACCATGCTGACTGGTCTCACTTTGAAGTCAAGAGCACTAACTTCAAGTAGGCCTTTCATCCTGCCCAAGCCATCATATTATATTTTCCTACCATACACTTTGATTTTCCTTGTATTTCACAGCTTTTTCACTTTCCTCAAATCATTAATGCCTCCACCCACAGATTATGACCACATTCCTTCCTTCTATCTTAGTATGACTTCTCCATGTGTGCCCTAGATCCCAATATCCTCTACCTACTCAAGAGTATTGTTCTAGGAATTCTCCTCTCTTTAAGGTAGCATCACATTACCCCATCTGTACTGCATTAGCACACAAACAATGCAGTAATATATGTCATTTTATAAGTAACTCCTTGTTACCAACTATCCTTTCCACCTTCACAACAAAACTCACCAAAAAATGTATTATACTCCCTGCTGATTTTTTCCTATTGAATGTAATCCAGTTAAGGCCTCTACTTCATGCAGTCTTGTGAAGTCACGAGTGATCACCTCCTCCTCCTCCTCAGACTTCACCTTACTTAACATATCTATACCATATGAACCTGTTAATCACTTAGACTCCTTGTCAAAACCCTTCCTTCAATTGGTTTCCATGCAAATTAAGGAATGGATCCTATTTACAACTGCATCAAAAACCGTAAAATACCTAGGAATAAACCTAACCAAAGACATAAAGGATCTGTACTCCAAAAACTACAAAATACTTATGTAAGAAATTGAGGAAGGGAAACAATAGCAAAAATGAACTGCTGGGATGTCATCAAGATAAAAAGCAAGAAAACAGCCAACAAAAGTAAAAGGCAACCTAGCTAATGGGAGGAGATATTTTAAAATTATGTTATTTAAAAATTATGTATCAGATTAAGAGCTAGTGTCTAAGATCTACAAAGAACTTATCGAACTCAATACCCAAAGACCAAATAATCCAGTCAATTAATGGGTGGAGGACATGAACAGACACTTCTCCAAAGAAGACATACAAATGGCCAATAGACACATGAAAAAATGCTCAATACCACTTGGCCTCAGGGAAATACAACTCAAAACCACGAGATACCACTATAGTCAGAATGGCTAAAATTAACAAGACAGGAAACAACAAATTTTCAAAAGGATGCAGAGAAAGGGGAACCCTCTTACACTGTTGGTGGGTACGCAAACTGGTACAGCCACTCTGGAAAACTGTATGGAGGTTCCTCAAGAAGTTAAAAATAGATCTACCTATGACCCAGCAATTCCACTACTAGGTATTTACCCCAAAGATACAAATGTAGTGATCCAAAGGGGTACCTGCAATCCAATGTGCATAGCAGCCAGCAGCCATGTTCACAAGAGCCAGACTGTGGAAAAAGCTTGAGATGTCCATCGACAGATACAGAAGATATGGAGTGTGTGTGTGTGTGTGTGTGTGTGTGTGTGTGTGTGTCATGGAATATTACCCACCCGTCAAAAAGAATGGATACTTACTATTTACATTGACATGGATGGAACTGAAGGGTATTATGCTGCGCAAAATAAGTCAAACAGAGAAAGACAATTATACTGTTTCACTCATATGTGGAATATAAGAAACATTGCAGAGGATCACAGGTTAAGAGAGAGGGAAAACTGAATGGGAAGTCATCAGGGAGGGAAAAAAACCATGAGAGACTCGTTATTATAGGCAACAAACTGAGGGACGCTAGAGGGGAGGTAGATGGTGGGATGGAGTAATTGCGTGATGGGCATTAAGGAGGGTATGTGATGTGATGAGCCCTGGATGTTATACACAACTGATAAATTATTGAGCACTACATCTGAAACTAATAATGTACTATAAGTAGGCTAATTCAATTTAAATAAAAAATTAAAAAGAAAAAATGTTCAAATAAAAAAATAAAGTTATTATCCACACAATTTCCAGGGCAAGCCATTTTACAACATAAGTTATGTAATATTACTTCTCTGCTCAAAACCGCCCCCATGACTTCCTACCTCATTCGTACTGAAATACAGTGGCCTAGAAGTCCGACATGATTTTTCACCATCTCTCCATTCTCCCTATCCCAAAAACCTCTGGAATACCATCTTCTACCACTCTTCCTTTTGCTCAGTTCAATCAAGTCACATGGGTCCCTTTGCTGGTTTATGGACATGCCAAGCATGCTCCTACCTCAGAATCTCTGCGTTTTGTGTTCCCTCTTCAATGAGGACTTTCTTGACTATCCTACACAAAATAGCAATACAGACTCCCCATCCCAGAAGCTCCAGCCCCCTCACACACTTATCTTTCTTTATACTAATCATCTGGCATTCGACATACTTATTTTTTTGTTGTGTCATTCCTCACTAAATACAAGCTCCATGAGTGAAAGAATATTTCTTTACTTGCTTGTTTGTTCATTCACTTATTCCAAAACCTAAATATTCCAAAACCTAAATTGCCTGGTATATAGTAGTAGCTCAATAAATATTTGTTGATTAAAGAAATCATTTTACATCATTCAAAATGGAATTTCGATCCAAAGGGAGTGTGCCATTATGTAAAACCACAAAATCTCAAAGCATTAGAACTGGAAAGAACAAAGGGACTATCTACCAAAAATAGAATAGTTTCATTGTCTTCTCTGGAAATTCTCATCGGCAATGGGAGCAAGAGTTAGGACCAGAAAAACAAGTGCTCAGTTACCACCAGCCCCAACAAAAGCAGCCCTATTTTGTTGTTGTTATTGGTGGTGGTGGTTCTATTTCAGGCTTAGACATAATGGTTTAATAAATATTTTAAAGTAAGTTCTGAAATCTAAAAACTAGAACTATAGATCTGGTGTAAACCTTCAGTCACAGAGAAAGAGATTAAATCCTGGAAAATGAAGTGAGTTAACACAGGTCAAATCACGAGAGTTTCAAAAAACCAGGGCTGGAACTCTGATTGAGTTCCTCAATGCTGTCCTCATGTTTACCCCACTCTAGGCCAAGATTTCTCCATGTAGAGCTGCTCATCAATAGGTAT
Organism: Lontra canadensis; assembly: GCF_010015895.1. NCBI lineage: Eukaryota > Metazoa > Chordata > Mammalia > Carnivora > Mustelidae > Lontra > Lontra canadensis. Next base: position 10,566,496 of record NW_022631005.1, read on the forward strand.
AATGCTTGAATGAGATATGTGTTGCCTTTCCAAAGTTCCAATTATTATTTCAGATTTAATTATCATATTTCCAATTTCTTACAAAATGTTTTAAATTTCAAATTTGATAATTATTCTTTTGGATTGCTGAAAACAATACTCATATGTTTGAACTTTTCATAATTTTTCATAAAAACTAATCTATATTCACACTGCTAAGGCAGTGCAGAAGACTTGATTACAATTTGTTATTTTTAAGTATTTCCCTAAATAGATAATGTAATCTAAATTTTCTGCACGCTATTTCTCAATTTCTGTTCATGCATCTATGGATAGACTTTTCAGCACACAACCCACCAAGTTAAATTGGTTTGTGATAGAAACAAATGAAAAAGAAAATGTATGACCCTTGTGCATTCTACTAAGCTGACACAATGCATGTGTTTCTCTGCCAGGTTTAGATTAACCACTGATTTGATGCACCAACTGGCCCATTTCTTATAAATGGGTTTTCTTCTATTCAGTGTTTAGTAAGCTCCTTGTCAACAAAATAACCCCTAGGCTGAATAAAAATCCCCTTAGACCCTGACAGCCTTGGAGGATTATTTGCTTAGCAATGCTTTTAGGGATCCCTGACAACTCCATTTTGATACATTTTCCAAGAAAATATAAACCCTAAACACTTAAGCATTTGCAATTTTAAAGACTTAATGCTCGGAGAAAAATGGGAATCTTACCAGGATTTTTAATGGCTATTTAGAAGATGGGATATCTAATCCATCCCTTCACTTATTGCAAAGAAAGTAAATTCAAGACAACAGTAATTCACTTGATCAAAAGAAGTTTTCAGCCCCAAGGGCTGTTTGGGGTTCTCATAATTGGTCCTGTGCCCAAAAAAAAAAAAAAAAAAAAAAAAAAAGCAAAAAAACACAGACTGAAGGCATCCCAGCATGGGCCTCACTTATCCTTACATTTTCAGGAACCTATTTGTTGGTAGTGAAATACTGAAAACCACAAAATCATGTTTACAGCTTGCAATTATAGTCCATAAAATATTATTTACAACACAACAGAATGTTTTGCTTCCTACTTTATATAGTCAGTAATCCTCGTGTACTTAAAATTATTTGACATACAAACTCGGTATACAGAGACCTTAAAATTTATCTCTGTCACTAATCAGTGGTATGATTTTGATCTTGGCCTCATAGGTGTGAAGATTAAGTAAGATAATGTATTCAAGGTATCTAGCACAGGGAACAGGCACACAATAGTTTGTCGATCGATGTTAATTTCTTTTCTCCTTCCTTTCTCCCTTTTCAAGCACATACAACTTTACCATAAATAATCCCATAATTTTATTCACTATTTATATTTAAAAATATTTACTGAGTACATACTACATCCCAGTTTCCCCGCATTGCACTGGGCAATAGAACTGTATACAAACCCAAACCCAACGAAGTCCATGTCTCACAGAATTTATACTTCCATGGGAAATACAGTAACAGCAGTTTTCCTTAAATGGGTCAGTCATGAATGACTTCTTCAAAGAGGTAAAGCAAAAAGTCATATGAAATTCTGGAAAAGAGCTTTCCAAGCAAAGAGAATTACTAATTCATAAGCCTAAAGAGCACATGGGTGCATCAGAACTTAACACTAAGTGGGATAGCAAAGCCAAAAGTCTCTGGAAGACAGAGACTTAAATGAGACTCTCTTATTTCTAAAATGAAGCTGAAAAAAATCTGCTTCCTAGTACTGACTGAACCTATGGCTTATGTAACAGTGTGGAAGTGGAGGAAGAGCTACCCACAGGCTGGATGAGAAATCTGCAGTATCTTCTATACAATAAAAAAGAAGTTCCAATCTGGTAATATAAATCTGGATCTTTCTTTGGGATCAAGGAGCTAGTGAGAAGCATATGCAAACCACTCTTCATAAAGGCAGAACGAAAGAGAAAATGTCTTTTAAAACCTTTCAGCTGCTCACGTGCTTGCTCTGTGGGAGGTCCTCCTATTGTGTTTTAATTCTGTGGAAATTCTGTGGAAAGGCCCATTTGGTGAGGAATTAAGGCCTCCTGACAACAAGCCATATGAGGGAGTCTTCTCGGAAGCAGATCCACCAAACCCAGCCACACCTTCAGAGACTGCAACCCCTACTGCTATCTTGAATGTAGCCTCATGACAGACACTAAGCATGAAGTACCCTGCTGAGCTGTTCCAGGATTGCTGGCCCTAAGAAATTTAACAAAACTCCACCAGTATTTTCAGCTATAACAGAACATCTGGTAGTATTTCCTCAGGCTTGTAAAAGCCCGAAAATGAAATGTGTTGGGTGGGGTCCTGGGTAGCTCAGTCCACTGAGATTCCGACTCTTGATTTGGGCTCAGGTCATGATCTCAAGGTCGTGAGATCAAGCCCCAAATCGGTCTCCGTGCTGGGCATGGAGCCTGCCTAAGATTATCTCTTTGCCCTTCCCCTTTCGGAGTTAAGGAAGGAAGGAAGGAACAAAGGAAGGAAGGAAGGGGAGGGGAGGGGAGAGAAGGGGAGGGGAAGCAGAGGGAAGAAAGGGAGGAAGGAAGAAAGAATGAAAGAAAGGAAGGAAGGAAGGAAGGTAGGTAGATAGATGTTTATTGTTTAGTGCAAAGGTTAGAGAAGGAATCTTCCAGAACACATGTAGGAGACAGAGAGAGAGCTCCTGGGAGTGAACAGTCTGGACTCTGGGCCAGGAGAAGATGCCAGCACGATTTCCCCACTTCTAGAATCACATCTTTATCATGGACACATAGTGTTGGTTGAATTACAAACACTTTCATTCATGTTCATAAATTTTCAGGGGCACCTGGGTGGCTCAGCTGGTTGAGTGTTTCCCTTCGGCTCAGGTTATGATCCCAGAGCCCTGGGATGGAGTTCTGCATCTGGCTCCCTACTTGGTGGGAAGACTGCTTCTCCCTCTCCCTCTGCCTGCGGTTCCCCCATGCTTGTGCACTCCCTACCTCTCTTTCTCTCTCTCTCTCTCTCTGTCAAATAAATAAGTAAAATTTTTTAAAACTCTTTTTTAAAAAGTTTTTTTTTCAATGGCCCAAAGATGAGATTGACCTACAGCATCCTAGATGACCTCTCTCCGGGCCCATACCTAGCCTAACATGATACTACCTTCTTTTCCTCTTGTTCCCTTCATCTAAGCATTTTCAAGCCTGGCCCAAAGGGCTCCATGAACAAAAGAAAGGTCAAGAACCACAGTCACTGCCACACAGTGGTTGATGGTGTCATCTTAAAAGAAATGACCATGCAACCAAACATTTCTCCCTCATTATTAAATGTGAGTTTTTCCTTCCTTGCCTGCCTCCCCATAGTGATTTCTGTTCAGAAACATACAGCTTTCAACTTCTCCTCACATCTGCATCACAGTTACAAGTATTGTGAGAAAGAAACCTGAGCAAGTGGCTCTGAGTAGGAAAATTTTATCTGCAAAATGAAAACTTTAAATAGCTAAACAACTTTTTCTCTTTACATTGATAGTCACTCAAATTAAAATGCAACTATCTTTGGAAGCTATGACTTATTGGGAGCCATGTCCAACAGACACTTTCATCTCATCATAATCTCTAAGGTAGTCTTATTATTCTCATTTTAAATATCCCCATTTTAAATTGAACCTCAGAGACGTTAAGTAACTGACCCAGATCACACAGCTACTAAACCATGGAGGTAGTCGTTGAATCCACAACTCTGTCCCTGGATGCCATCAATATGGCCACTTAGCTCGTTCTGACTTCAGCCCCCACCCCCCACAAGACGAACTAACAACTACCCATAGACAAGGCACCGTTGTGAAAATTCCAGAACCCGGTGGATAAAGCTGAAGCAACCCCCTGGACCACAGACACTGAAGAGGGAAGGGTAAGAGAAGCAACTACACTTTTACCGCACTGCATGGTCACAGTCCTGCCCAACTGTTCGACACAGCCTCCAGTTTATCCCTCGGGAAGTCTGGCCAAGGCAGCCAGCTGCTGTGGAACACATCCTGACTTCCTGGCAGGGAGCCAAGCCAGCAGCCATGCCCAACTGTCGAACATAGCTTCCAGGGCCACATAACCAGGGACCCTGAACAGCAGCAGCACCCAGCCCACAACTGCACCCTGCAGTGTTGCCGGGCACCGGACCCTGCCCCACTGCAGAACGTAGACTGTGGCCTCCCCCACACAAAGAGCCCAGCCAGTGACCGTGCCCGCAGAGGACGGTCTGCAATCCCACTGGACAAGGAAGCCAGGACACCACCCGGCAGGCCACAGAGCACAGCCCCACCCCCAACTGCGGGACACAGCTAAAGACCCCTCTACACTACGGAGCTGGGCCAGCAACTTCACCGCACAGCAGAGCACAACGAACGCCGTACCTGCTCTCGAAGCCTGACGTGTGGTCCTGCACAACTTGGGGACGCAGTTTGCATCACCGCCACATCACACAGAACAGCCCGAGACGCAGGTCCAACTGCGAAACCAGATCCGAGGCCGCCTGAACCCAGAATCTCCTGGGTGGCACCATCCAATCAGAGTACAGCCTGAGGCTCATCCAACCAGGAGTGACGCCGGTGCACACCTTGCAAGCCCCGTGCAATCGCCGAATGCATTAGTGCCACTGCCTTGCTTGGGAACAGGGCCTGCAGCCTCATCAGTCCAGAGGAGTTTGGGGAGCGAAACTAGTGGCCCCAAGCTCAACGTAGAGTGTGGCCAGCTGCCCTGCCTGACCAGAAAACCAACCCAGTAGTCTCACTTGAATGTAGAGCCCAGCCAGCAGACCCACCCAGACTCAGCACAGGCCGCTACCTCCCCCAAGGAGAAACCCCTATAGCAGCCCCATCTATCCCCACATTCTACCAGCTGACTTGTCCAGTACCCCAAACTGAGCTAACTGGTGAAGGTCTTTCCGTGTAAAGTCTGGAGGAGAGTGCTTACTCAAGTATACAGATACCAACACAAAGATACAAAGGTCGATAAGCATTAAGTAAAGACCGGGCACCTGGGTGGCTCAGTGGGTTAAAGCCTCTGCCTTAGGCTCAGGTCATGATCCCAGGGTCCTGGGATCAAGCCCCGCATCGCATCGGCTTCCCTGCTCATCAGGGAACCTGCTTCCTCTTCTCTCTCTGCCTGCCTCTCCGCCTACTTGTGATCTCTGTCTGTCAAATGAATAAATAAAATCTTAAAAAAAAAAAAAAAAAATTAAGTAAAGATGATACCACCGAAGGAAACAAAGCGCCAACAACTGACCCTAAAGAAATGGAGATCTAGGAAGTTCCTAAAAAATTAAAAATAGAAGGGTACCTGGGTGGCTCAGTCTCTAGAACATGTGACCCTTAGTCTCAGGATTGGAACCTCATGTTGGAGGTAGAGATTACTTTAAAAAAAGTAAAATCTTAAAAAAATAAAAATAAAAATAGACCATATGATCCACTAATCCCACTTCTGAATAAAATCACTGTCAGAATAAAATTCTGAGATTAAATCATTGTCTTATAGTGATATCTACACCCATATGTTCATTGCAGCATTATTTACAACAACCAAGACATGGAAATAGCCTAAGTGTCCACCAATGGAGGAATAGATAAAGAAAATGTATGAGATATTATTCAGCCTTAAAAACAAAAACAGAAACAAACAGGGGCACCTGGGTGGCTCAGTGGGTTAAAGCCTCTGTCTTCGGCTCAGGTCATGACCCCAGGATCCTGGGATCAAGCCCCACATTGGGCTTTCTGGTCGGCAGGGAGCCTGCTTCTCTTCCTCTCTCTCTCTGCCTGCCTCTCTGCCTACTTATGATCTCAGTCTGTCAAATAAATAAATAAAATCTTTAAAAAACAAACAAACAACAACAACAACAACAACAACAAAAAAAAAAAAAAAAAAAACAAGGAAATCCTGGCATTTACAACACCATGCATAAAGCTGGAGGACATAATGTTAAGTGAAATAAGCCAGTGACAGAACAAATACTGCATGTTCCCAATTTTATGAGAAATCTAAAATGGTCAAATTAATGGGGCAGAGATTAGAATAGTGGTTACCAGGGGTTGGAGGAAAAGGAGAAATGGGAAGGTATTAAAAGCAGGTTACCACTTGGGTGCTGTGGACCCTCTGAGAACCAGGTAAAACATGCTTCACAGTTGTCTCACTGATATATGGGAAGGCTGAAGCTAGTGACTCACAGACTCCTGACCCCATTGGCTAAAGCTTTCTCCCACTCTTCCAGGCTGCCACAGTGCATGGCAAGCTTCTAAAATGCCAGAGAAATCCCTCAGACAGTGAAGCAAAGAGATTCAAATGCTTCAGATGTGCACTGGTCAGTGTGCCAGAAACTCCCTATCCCAGAAGGAGTAGCTCAAAGCTATTGTAGTAATCTGGGAAGGGACATTAAGAACATCTGTTAGAATGTGTGTATTAGGTAAGACTTGCTGTTGTGAAACATAAATCCCCAAATCAGTGGCTTAATACAATAAAATTGTATTTCTCACATGAAGTTTAACCAATAGGACAGTAGGGCTGAGGCTGGATGGAAGAGTAATGAACGTGTTCCTTGTCAGTATAAGGGAACAGCTAGGAGATGGCAGAAGAGAGAAGAGCAGATTGTGCCAAAAAATTTAAGTATAAGGCTACATGGCCACACCAAAGTGAAAAGGAGTTTGGGTAATGTAGTCTGTGTGCCCAGCAGGAAAAGAACAGTGGATGAGCGGCTAGTGATCTCTGCCATACATGCCAAGGGAAAGCATTAAGTCAGCCCGGAACTCTGAGGAAAGGTTTAAAGCATAGATGACCCTTAAATGTTAAATGTAAAGGGAGGGCTGATGGTTAGTGTTGGGTCAATTTAACCAGCCCAAGGGGGACCCAGATACCTGGTTAAACATTATTTCGGGCCTATCTGTGAGGGTGTTTGTGGACAAGGTTAACATTTCAATCCACACACTGCTTAAGTACATTGCTCTCTGCCTGAATAGAACAAAAAAGTGGAATTTCAGAGAATTTGCTCTTTCTGCCTGACTGTCTTTGAGCAGGGACATCAGTTTCCTCCCGCTTGGGACCCGGACTAGCATTTGCACCATTAGTTCTCCTGGTTCTCAGGTCTTTCAATCCAGACTAGAACTATACCGTACGCTCTCCTAGGCCTCCAACTGTTAACTGCAGATCCTGAGACTTATCAGCCTCCATAATCATGGAAGCCAATTCCTTCAATAAAGCTTAACACGTAGATCTTATATTGGCTCTGCTTCTCTGGAGACCCAGACTAATACAGAAGGGTAGAAAATTGTCATTGGATTAAGGAATAAAAGCATTACAAACAGAGCAAACCATATAGCAGGGAAACACAGAAGAAACCAGGCAGATTCAGAGAACTAAAGTACATTTGTTCTGACAGGCCTGGAAGTGGGTGTGTACACAGAAGAATCTGCAAATGCAAAGAGGAATCTGACAGTAAGACTCCTGGCAAAGAAGGAAATGAGGAGCTAGAGAATTTTAAACAAAAATGTAAAGGAATGCAAAGGGTTTTATGATACTACTTTGGCAACTGAAAGAAAAAAGCTTTGTAAGGGCAAAAGGGTTTTCTGCTTAATACAGTTGACCCCACAACATCTCAGGGATAGGTACGCCAACACCCTATATAGTCGAAAATCCATGTACACCTTTTTTTTTTTTTTAGTAGGCTCCACGCCCAGTGAGCTGGAACTCATGACCCTGAGATCAATAGCCACTTGCTCTATCCACCGAGCACCCCCAAAATCCACGTGTAACTTTTGAATCACCTTACTGATAACATAAATAGTCAATACGTAATTCGTATGTTTTATGTATTATATACTGTATTCTTACAATACACTAAGCTAGAGAAAAGAAACTGTTAAGAAAATCATAAGAGGGGCACCTGGGTGGCTCAGTGGGTTGAAGCCTCTGCCTTCGGCTTGGGTCGTGATCTCAGGGTCCTGGGATCAAGCCCCGCATCAGGCTCTCTGCTCAGCAGGGAGCCTGCTTCCTCCTCTCTCTCTCTCTGCCTGCCTCTCTGCCTGCTTATGATCTCTGTCTGTCAAATAAATAAATAAATAAAATCTTTAAAAAGAAAGAAAGAAAATCATAAGAGGGTGCCTGGGTGACTCAGTGGGTTAAGCCTCTGCCTTCAGCTCAGGTCATGATCCCAGGGTCCTGGAACCGAGTCCCATATGGGCTCTCTGCTAAGCAGGGAACCTGCTTTCCCTCCTCTCTCTCTGTCTGCCTCTCTGCCTACTTGTGAACTCTGTTTGTCAAATAAGTATATAAAATCTTAAAAAAAAGAAAGAAAGAAAGAAAAGAAAGAAAACCACAAGAAAGAGAAAATACATTTACAGTACTGTATCTAAAAAAATCCACATATAAGTGGGGCTGTGCAGTCCAAACCTATGTTGCTCAAGGGTCAACTGCATTTTTAAATAGCAACTATCTTGGAGTTCGATGACACTTAACAAGAAAGATGATGAATAGTCAAAAAGTGCATGGGCTGGAAGTCAGGCAGACCTGAGTTTAACACTACCTATGCAAGTTGTAAGACTTAGATGGTTTGTATGTAAACTTCAAGCACAATGTATGGCAAATATTATGTGCCTAAAGAAAAACTTAGCTCCTTTCTTTCTTCTCTGAACAACAGAATAAACAGAAAGCATGAGTTTGAGAACAACAGCAAAAAAAAAAAAAAAAAAGAATTGGTGAAGCTCTGACACTGAAGAACTGCTTCATATTGCTAATATTCTTTGTGAAGAGTTTTGCCTTATGATGGTAATAGCCAACAAATTCTCAAATTTTCAAGCAATAAACTCAGCCTCTGAATAAGCTAGCCCAGGTTCTTGTGGGTGTATACTAATTGGATTTGAGAAATATGCAGCAGAATAAAGAAAATATTAATTAAATATTAATTAATATTAATTTAATATTAAAATTGAAAAACATCAATTTATAATAAATTCATAATAAAAATGAGCAAGAAAATACTACTATGTTAAAATCACTGACTATTCACTTTATTTTCTTCTTTTTTGGGTGGAGAAGGGATAGAGGGAGAGGGAGAGAGACAATCTTAAGCAGGTTCCCTGCCCAGCACCTGAAAGCATGACCTGAGCCGAAATCAGAAGCCAGGCACGCAACCGACTGAGACACTCAGACACCTAACTATTTACTTTATAATGAAGTGTTTGTCTCTTAAAAAGAAATTTGATTTCACAGTTAGATACATAATATTCATGCCTTGTGAGTCCCCACAGAACAATTTATTTTTTTAAATCAAGCAATATATTTAAGAAAATTTATCTGGGGCGTCTAGATGGCTCAATAAGTTAAGCAACTGCCTTCGCCTCAGGTTATGATCCCAGGGTCCTGGGATCAAGCGGGGAGTCAGCTTCTCCCTCTGACCCTTCCACTTCCCCCACCCTGCTCATGCTTGTGCTCTGTCGCAAATAAATAAAGTCTTAAAAAAGAAAAGAAAAGAAAATTTTTTTAAGTCATGATGGGCTGAGAGCATGAAAAAAAAATTCCATACAATGAAATCTGAAGGAGAAAACAAACTTTATTTGCTAAGACCCACATGTGTAAGATCTATTTACTTAAAATCTAGATCTAACCTTTTAAATAGTGAGTTTTTGTATAATTAAGAAGCTAATTCACTCTTGTGTTAATATCATGTCTTGTCTTCATTTATTATTATTCTGCTTTACAGATATTAGATGTATAGCTATGGCTCTCAACCTTGGCTGCACATTTGGAACTATCGGGGACTTTTTTTTAAGTTTTTATTTAAATTCTTGTTAGTTAACATATAGTGTAATATTGGTTTCAGGATTTATGTTTCACAACAGCAAGTCTCAAGAGAGGAGGTTGTGGAGAAATTTGTAACTCTTCTCAATTTCTTTTCACAGTTACCACTATGTTATCCGTGCCTTCAGTATCACTCACCTGGACCATTGCAGTACCTGCTGAAAGTGTCCCCTTACTGTTTTCCTCACCATTGCCAGATTAAATGTTCTGAAAACTGGGCATGTGGGTGGCTCAGTCAGTTAAGTGTCTGCCTGTGGTTCAGGTCATCATCTCAGGGTCCTGCAATTGAGCCCCATGTCAGGTTCTCTGTTCAGGGCAGAGTCTGCTTCTTCCTTTCCCTCTATGCTCTCTCTCTTGCTCTCATGCTCTCTCTCAAGTAAATAAATAAAAACTTAAATAAATAAGTGTCCTGAAAAGTTACTTACAAAACTTGAACATGCATACAAATCATGTGAGGGTCTTGCTAACAAGAAGTTAAGATGAAGGCTCTATCCAGTAAACCTTGTTTGAGATTTTATATTTCTTTCAAATTCCCAGATGATGGCCACTCCTGATCCACAAATTACACTTAGAGGATTGGATCCTAATTGTTATTGTATTAATAAACAAATTGATTAATAATTAAAATAAAATGCCCTTCTATTATTTACCAACTACTATGAATATAACAGAGAAAAGTAAAAGTACATTCTTACAAGTGTAGGAAGTTACATACACCCAAATATAAGAGACATACATACACATATATGCAAATTAGTGTAGGGAATAGTTCCTTAGGTATTTCAATTACTGATTATTCTCTAGAACTTTCACTCTAGTCTTTTTTTTTTTTTTCAGATTTCTGTCCACATCTCTGAGCTCTTTCCTTATTTTCCTTCAGTTTGAACTATAAAATTATCTTCAACCAATTAACAAATAAAAGTGTATTGACTGCCATACCACAGATTAAGACTTCCAGAGTCATGAAGAAAACTAATAGTACCACTTCTTAATTCTGGGAACTTTTTCTTTTTCTTTTTTTTTTCCTTTTTCTTATGTCACTTAGTTAATTTGTCATTTTACATGTAAAAAGTAGATTCTCCTACTGCTTAACGAATATCCATAACGGTTAAAATGGTAAAGAAAAGACATAGATTCTTTGAGGTCTTGAAGCTCTAGGACAGCCCACAGGACAAGTCTAATGTACAGTAGAATACTCTGTCTTCTTATGGATAGGCACTGTAAATATATTTCTCCCTGGAGCAATGTTAGGTTATATAAACTATATAAGCCAAGGGTTGGAAAAGATCACTAAAAACTATAATTTATGATGGGTAGGGGAGGAAAGGAAGAAATAGAATCAGAAGATTAGAGAAATACATTCTTTTTTTAAAAGAAGATTTTATTTATTTACTTGTCAGAGAGAGAGAGAGAACGCACAGGCACAAGCAGGGGGAGGGGCAGGCAGAGGAAGAAGCAGGCTTCCCACTGAACAAGGAATCCAGTATATGTCTCCATCCAGGGACCCTGGGATCATGACCTGAACTGAAGGCAGACACAACTGACTGAGCCACCCAGGTGAACCTAGAGAAATACATTCTAACAAACTTGATTCTCCATTCTCCCTAGCCATTTATTTCTGTATTTTAAAAAATAACTTTTCATTATGGTCATCTAGAAATTAGCCATACTAAGTGGAAACAAATACATAACTGGTGTTATATACTTATTTTAAAATCCAATAATAGCAAACATAAAGACTGGAAAACATTCTTCAAGAATTGATGACAAGTATTACTTAATCTTACTGAAATCATTTATTTCCTGCCTTGTCTTACCCAAAATCCATAAGGAGAAAACATTAATAATTTGGGTGTTCAAGTCTTCAGACGCAGACTGGAACTACATCTGCCCCCGCTGGGTCTCCAGTTTCCTGACAGCAGACCTTGAGACTTTCAGCCTCCATACGCACCTGAGGCAATCCCTTATAATAAATCTCTTTACGATATATACAATTAATAAATATGTATACATCTCATCTGTTTCTCTGAAGAATCCTAACCAATACAGTGTTCAATACATAAATAGCTCCAGATATGAAAGACGAAAACATTCTTGAGATCTGTTATACAACACCACACTCACCGTAACAGTAGTGTGCTGCACACTAAAAAAGTTGGTAAAAGGGTATATCTCATGTTATGTGATTTTTACTACAAGAAAAAGGGTGGAGAAGGTTTTCCTTTGGTGAAGCCAATATATTTGAATGGCAGAGTCACGGAAATAAGTATACAAACCACTAAGGTTAGTAACCCCCATGAAGAAGATAATGCTTGCTTGGATATAGAAGTTCTGATGTTTCTAAAGTCTCTCATTATTTGCCAGTATTTAAATTAAATTATATTTAACTGTTTGTGGGTTTCACATTAGAAAATAAGGAGCTTTGAACAGGCATTAGGCTGTTTTAAGGTTGAATTTTTTAAGCGGATATCAACTACTGAATTATAGAAAGTGTTTTTATAAGCCGGCAGCTACCATTCCCTCTTAAGCTGGCTGTGGCAGATCCCGTGTAAATATCATGAGAGTTGCAGTTTTAATATTTAAAGTCATCACCAGAATCACAAACACATCACAAGCTATTACACCGGTGAAACCTTGAAAGTGTAACGAGAGTCTTTCCAGCCTGAAATGAATTATAAGAAATGAAGCAAATTATAAATATGTCCCCAACCTGAGGTTAGAAAGCTCATGAATTACTAAAGCAAAAGAGCCCCCAAGCCCTAAGTATCATTGTAAACCTCATATACTTTGTTGTTATGCATGGAACTATTTATAATATCAAAATAATATGGTATTTGGGATTTTTCCTGTAATTCCAGTACTCATAATAGTTATAGTTTGCTTCTCAAACTACCCTTGAGAAAAAAAGCCACATTAACATGATTATAATGAAGTCACTGGAGGACTACTGTTGCTTAGGAGCATCACAGAATTCTAGCATGGAATGAGGATTTATTATCATATGAGCCACTGAAATCAGCAATTGGGTGCTTTTCCTTTGATTAGATGCTATATATCAATGTTGCATCTCTAATACTTCCCAGTTAAGCTGATGAATGAAATCAGTTTTATATTACATTGCTCATTGTCTGTTGTTTTAATTTGGAAATAAAATTGTACCCTTATAAATCTGAAAATATAAACTCTAGAAGTGTAAACACAGCATAACAAGTGGTTTTACTGTTGTAAATATTTTTACTGTTTTCTAAGTTTTGCTCACTTTCATGTTTTTAGTTCTCCTTGCACCTTTTCTCTTTATCAAAGAAAACACAAAATTGACACATTTCTCAAAGGCTATTGATGCATAAACACTTACTCAAAGAGCCGTTTCTGATTACTAACATACTATGCACCACGGGGCTTTATGTTTACAACTGCTGAAATAAATGGTTCGGGTTTTAGGTTTTCATGAAAAAGACAAGCCTCCAAACTCAGATTTTTATTATATATAGCATTAATTTTTACAATGACATCTTAATGAGAAAGATAGAAAAACCATTTCAGCCATCTGTTTTGTCAGCTAACCTTTACAATTGTGTGCCACATCATTTTTCTTAGATTAGCTCTATGAATTAGGCAGTTTGGGAAAAATACAGCTCATCCTTTGTTCCATTTAAAATCTATCCATTGATGTAGAACATAGAATGTGTCACTAGAATCTAATTGATTGCTCCCACCTTCTCCTTTGTATTTTATGTATCATTATTAAGATAAAGGATTGATAGAAAAACTAAGGGCATGGAGAACTGTTGGGTATATAATAAAGTCAAACTCTGAGAAAACAAAAGGAAATTAATGTTTCCGATCTGAGTTCAAATACTAGATTAATTATTAGAATAAGATAAAGAACAATTTGCCACTTGGTTGGAAATTTGTTTATGAAGGCATATCAAATACTCTAGGTGCAAGCCTAAAAATAATGGTTTTCTTGTATCATGGTTAAAAAGTTTTCTAATAATCAAGAAACTATATCAGATCATTCTAACACAAAATGATTCATCCTTTTTATGATATTTTATGTAAATTCAATTAACATATAATGTATTGTTGCTTTCAGAGGTAGAGGTCAGTGACTCATCAGTCGTATATAATACCCAGTGCTCATTACATCATGTGCCCTCCTTGATGTCCATCACCAAGTTACCTCACCCCTCACCTCCCTCCCCTCCAGCAATGCTCATCATTCTTATCTCAGTAGAATTTCATTTCATAAACAGCTCTTTCACTCATTTAATCAGCAATCAACAAATATTTACTGAGCTCTTTACTGTGAGTTACACACTATACAAGATGTGAATAATGAAGCTGGGAACAATATAAACAAAATTCCTGCCCTCTAAGAGCTTTCTTTTATGAAAGAAAGTATGAAAGAGAGGCCTGAAAGTAATATTACACTGACTGGAATTTAAATAAAAACTTGGGAAAAAGAGAAAGGCAAAAAGTAAATAGGTAAATAACAATGTCAGGTAGTGATAAGTTTTTCAAAGAAAAACAGAAATAGAATGGAGAAATATGTTTAAAAGCTTTTAGTTTTAAGAGTAGCAAGAAAAGCTTTCTAAAAAGATATTTGAGCAGAGACCTGAATGGAGTATGGAAGCAAGACTCAGGAATATCTCGGGGAAATACATTCCAGGGAGAGGGCACAGAAAGTGCAAAGGCCCTGAGGAGTTAGTGTGCCTGGGGTTTTCAAAAACAGGAAGGAGATCAATAAAGCTAGTATAAAGAATAAGTCAAGAGAAAGAGTAGCAAACAGTACAGGTCAAAGAGGTAGCCAAGAGAAAATAATGTGAGTTCTATCAATTACAAGAATGAAAATCCAACTATTGTAGTAAGGGAACACTGGGGAAGAAACAGTGCAGATGAAGGATTTCTGTTTGAAGCATAAGATACCTATTTAAGATTCATATGGAGATTTTGAAAAAGACAGTTTGATAAACGATTCTAGAACTCATAGGAAAGACTAGAGATATAAAGAGGATTTAGTGCATTGATGGAAATAAAAGTCATGGGACTGGATAAGATGAACTGGGGAATGGGTGTAGCTTGAGAAGGAATGAGGGGTAATAGAGAAGTTAAGAAAAGGAAGTAAAAGAAAGGGAAGTGAGAAGGTATGGTCAGGGAGGTGTGGGTAAAACCAGCTGAGAACAGGATCCTTAGTCAAAAGAGGAGAAGGTTCAATATTCAGGGACTAGTTGTTGCCAAATGATGCTAATAAAGTCAGGTAAGATGAGAATTAAGATTTGGCCATCAACTTGGGCAATTCAAAATTATTAATGACCTTTATAAGAGTGACTGTAAGGAAGAGAGAAAATGAAAGTCCTATTGGAGAGTGTTCAGGAGAAAGTTGAGGTGAAGAAGTAGAAAGAAGAAATAGTGACAGCCCTTCTTGAAAGGACTAAGAAAAATGGAGATAATAAGTGGGTTAAGATAAAGAAAATAAGAAAACTAAGACTGGTACCTGGAGGGGAATGTGAGGTCAGGGAGGGTTATTTTAAAGATGGCAAATATGTTGAAAATTGTTGGTAAATGTCCAGCAGGGAAAATGCAATGGTTAATAAAGAAGCAAAGGGGATATTTGTAGAGCCAAAACCTTTTAACAGAGTGGGATCCAGTATACTCGTGGAGTATTGTCACAAATAAAAGCAGAGAGAGTGGACCCACTATAACAAGTAGTGGGCAGGGTATGTGTTACACATACAGGAAGATCCTAAATTTGCTGGTATAACTTTATACTTATTTTCTAAGTGCTAGTGTACTTACTAATACTCATCAGTAACTAATCAGTTAAGTCTGCCTATTTAGCTCCATGCAAATCAACCTGAGGATATGGGCTCTGTTTAACCCTCCATAGCCAATTGACTATTTCTATTCTGTGGCTATGAACTACATCCCATGTAAGAGAGATGCCCTTCTGCAAAGGCAAACCAGAGCTGTCATGATGGAATCCTATAAGAGAAATAAATGGGTTTGTGAGAATCTATCAATATCAATCTCCATATACCTCCATGTTTGGGTAATGATAGCATGTATTTTGTAGGCTCAACCACATCCACTCCCCAAATCAGAGAAAGTCTTGTTTAATCACCACTATGTTAGAAGTTTCTTCCCCAGGACACCTGAGGGGCTCAGTCAGTTAAGCATCTACCTTCTGCTCAGGTCATGATCCCAGGGTCATAATCAATCCTACATCAGGCTCCTTGCTCAGCAGGGAGTCTGACTTCTCCCTCTGCCTGCTGCTCCCCCTGCTTGTTCTCTCTCTCTCTCTCTCTCTCTCTGACAAATAAATAAATAAATAAAATCTTTTTTAAAAAAGAAAGAAAGAAAAGAAGAAGTTTCTAGAAGCTCTCTAGAGTGAGAGGGGTCCTGAATGGGTTGCCACTGAGGGCTTTTGATGGCAGTCTTTTATTGAGAACTGACTGGAAAGCTTATGGTCTTGAGATTCTTGTACCAGCTTGGCTTGAGCATGGATGATTGATAATATCTTTAATGACTTAATTCTTTGAGGTTTGTCCATTTTCTACGATTATACTGTAGCCACCAAAGAAAAATACTCCTGACCATCTGAGCCCAGGTGGTCTGTTTCCTTATCTCTTATTCACTCTGGCTTAGCACCTGCCAACAATAGTTTCAGAGCCCAGCCAGGAGCCCCCTATCTCTCCCTGCCTATGCCTTAACCTTGTCCTTACTCACACCTAAATAAAACTTAAGTCTCAATTCTTCTAGGACCCCATCTCCGGATATCCAGTCCTGTGTTCTCAAACATGGCTGTACATTAGAATCACTTGGAAACTCTAAAAATGAAATGGGGGTCTGGGATGTACTCTCAGAGATTCCAACTGAATTGGTTAGGAACGGTACCTGGACATTGGGATCTTTAACACCACCCCTACCCCAGGCGATTCTAATATGCAGCTGAAGTTGAGAACTCCCACCGCAGATGGCCTGGATGCCTTCCTGCTGCAACTCCATGTCACTATTCATCATTATCAGAACTTCTTCCCTGTACCTTTCGTTGTCTGCAGACCATACTTTATTAGACTTTGCATCCCCAGTGCCTTGCCCCTCCAAAACAGAAGAATGTTCAATAGACAGGTTTTGAGCAAATGAAGGAATAACATTATTTCATGTTTACATATGGATGTTAGTACTTTTTAATGAGGTAAGAAAACCTGAAGTATCTTGGGAGAAAAAAACCGCATAAATGGAAAATAAAGGAAAGAATATAGCTGGAAGTGGTTGCATGATGTGAGAGCCGTCTTGGGAGCTAGGAAAAACTTAGAATGATTCCTGAGCTACACCAAAAAAAAAGGGGAAAAAATCAGCAGGTCTTTTACCAAAATAACAAAATGAAATAATGGACAATCACACTTTCCCCCCAGTGTCCTGAAAGTGTCAACAGAAATGAATTTCTAGAACTGCTCTGGTACCTGCTGTTTCATAACTCTGATGATTAGATAACATGTCAGCACTTTTTTTTCATTTTATTATTTTAAGTAAGCTCTGAGCCCAACATGGGGCTTTAACTCACAACCGGAAATCAAGAGTTGTATGCTCTACCCACCGAGCCAGGCAAGCGTTCCAATATGTCAGTACTTTTAAACTGACCTACCTATTTGATCCCAAATCATAAAGTTGTTTTTAAGTTGGCGGAATCTAATGTCCTTTATGTTACTAAGGCATCTGGATTCTCCTCGCTTTGTTATCCATACTCTATCTTCTTTTTTGAAGGTAAGCGTAAGAAGATAAAAAAGGGGAGAAAAACATGTACAGTAAAATAAGCATGAAAATAAATCCTGGGAAGCACTAGGAGACTGGATGTAATGTCAGACATAATTTTATTGGAACATGCTCCAATTATGATATGCTTAATCTTGGGTAAATATTAACTATAAATTCAGTGATCAGATTGTTAGTAATATAAGCCAGTTTTGCAAAACAAGTGAACAAAACCTGAATTTTAGGTTCATGCTTAGGTATACGCTATGGTAACATTTACTTTTTCTTACATTTGTAATGATAATTGCAATAAAAATCAAAGTATTCAGAACACATTATTTTCAAATTAAAGGGAAAGAAACCATTTTTAAGAAAAGTTGTCCCTGTCATTGAAGATACAAGCTCCAAAGCTGACAGTAAGAATTCAACAGAATTCTATCAGTTTTCAAAGGATCTGGAACTGAAACTGTTCAATCCTGAGATTTCTACGATTCCTGACTTAGGTACAGACATGTTAAAAATAGGCTATGCTGAAAATAATGCTATTTACAGAGGGAAGCATGCTACCATTCTGAAACTGAAAAACAAAGTAGATCATTTTTATCTATTTGGGTGGAAGTTGATTTGTTTTGCCCTTTTCTGTTTTGATATAATCAGCTATTGTTTTTGTTAGTGCTGTTATTTCTTTGGCCTTTGAAAGTAGCACATGAGCACAAGTATCTGAGTTTGTATTACTGTAGCTGATGCTCTAGCAGGCAACTTCCACATTCCACTCATAACTCAGAAAAGGGAAATTGTCTTGCCTAATAATAAATCCTAGGATGAATGCTTGAAACCACAGACAACAAACGAATATTTACAAGAATTATTCAGGTAGTATAAAGGAGGGAAGTTGACCATTAAGACAACAGGAAATGCTGGGAGCTAAAGAAAATTGCAAATGTCATGATCCATGTAATGGCATTCAGATTAAAGTCATCATCACCATGCCACCCACCATTTGCCCCTACTTTAAAATCATTATTTTACATAATGGTTTTCTCTAAAATAAGGAATTTTAACAATAAATTTGTCAAGAAGCCACACACTTTTATTTAGAAATACTCCTTAGCCCTAAACCAATTATATCCATTAGCAAAATTACAAGGCTGAAATAACTTGGCACAAAATTACACAAAAGTTTTTTTCTTCTTGCAATATATTTTCTTAGATTTACCCATTACCTAATAAAGTTTGCAACTAGGAGGCAAGAATAAAGAAAATGTAAATATAAAAATGAGTATTAACTTAGTACTTAATATTTCTAGAATCTATACCAGGATAATGTCATATATTCATTTATTTAATCCTCACAACAGATTATCAAGAAGGTTTTATACCCAGGCATACTTGATGGAACTGAAAACAAAGATATTAATTGACTTATTCAAGATCACACTAATAAACAACAGAGTTAGGACTGGAACTCATGGTTTTCTGTCTTAATCCAGTCTCTTTCCACAATATCTTTAAAAAACAAAACGAAACTTTATCCTTAATAAACCATTATCATGATGACATCAATGTTTATTGAAAAAGGTATATAGATATATTTTGAACTTCATTGTCCAAAATAGTCTTTACTGAGATTGCTTTATTTGGTAATTCCTCTGTGGAAACACTAAACAGTGGTATTTTTTTACAATGTATCGGTAAAGTCTATCTTTCAACTGCATTGACATAAAGCAAACCAATTTCTATTAAAAAAAATCTAAAATAATTTTAATGATGGAAATATCATAATTATGCTCTCTTGTAGAAAATAGCTAAGAGCAACATTTGGCATCACAGAACACTCCGTCATGTGAAATTTGCATTTAAATGTTATTCTGGACAAGAGGTATTTGTCATTCTCCTCCAAATATCAAACATAGAAATAATTCTCAAATCAGTTAAATGCTGCTGACTTAAAAAAATAATGCAATACATTGCCAATTCAGAATAAGATCTCTACATCACCACAATTATGCCTGAAAACATCTGGATGACACAAATTTCAATGTGGCTAAAAGCCTGTTAATACTCTTATTATAGGATTGCATGACCTCAATCATTCAGTTAGATTTGTGTGTAACTACTGAGAGGTGCCTCTAGAATATGGAATCCATTTCACACTTGAAAATGAATGTTTTTAAAATATGTTTCATCATTTCTCTCTTTGATTGATTCAGTCTAAGAGGTATTCCAAAGTGGGAATTTATAAGCATCTAGAGAGAGAATATGTATATGTTTATATAATTGTTAAATGCAGGTGTGGAAAATGATCTCCAAATATCCTCAAATAGATGACACGTGCATGTTAGGAAAACAAGAGAAAAGAATGAACACTTTAAGCACTTGTTTCTTAGGTTTTCACCACTATTGTAATCAGGGAGAAATATTTAAATATTTAAAATACATGCATAAAGGCAAACATACACATTTTAAAAGCTTAGAATGACACCTTCACCCTGCCCTTTGCTGAAGGAAGCTGGCCTTTGTACCAATCAAATTTTTAGCACAGAGATATAATGGAAAGAGCAACATCAAAATATCAGAGCAGCGTGTATTTTCCCCCATAGACACTCCTGTTATTGCTGTAATACTTAAAATGAACCTCTTTCCCAGATCCTCTATTCTCAAGGTTAACCTGCTTTGTTGCAATGACAGCAGCCAGTTCTCCTGCTGTCTAAAGTCCAGACAATGGCTAACCCTGCACCTTTCTCACTCGCTAGAAGTTACAGAGGCAATTTTCAGGCATGTGCGAATAGGTCAGTTCAAAGAAGAGTCATTGTTAATGTGAGCAGCAATCCCTGCGTTTATGCAAGAACTGTAAAACCGACTCCCACAAAGTTAACACACTGGCATCTTCATGATGAATATGTGGGGTCCAGGCTCCAGGATGGCCCCCAGTGAACCTCATCCCTGGAATTCACACCCTTGTCACAATGGATAGGACTGGACCGTGATATCAACAGAATACTGTAGACACCACAGAGTGGGACTTCCTGGTCACGAAGTCTTCTTTCTCTTGGATCCCTAACTCTGGGAAAGGTGGTCACCTTTGTGATTAGGGACAAGTAGTTTGCATTTTTGCAAACACTTTGGGATGAAGATTATTGAGATGAAGATTATTCAGAGCTGAAGGCAATGGAGACTCTACCACTTCAAGAGAAATTTTGCCCCTTCCTTAAGTACATAGAAGAACATAAAATTGGGGGTCTTTCCCAGAATAAGAGTTATTAGCCTAAATAAATTTTATTTGAGTGACCCATCCATATGGCAGGACAAGCATCTAATTACCAAACATCTGCTTTTCCATTTATTGTCCTGTGAATTGCATTCCTTTCTTCTGAAACCCCAGACTGCCTACCCTCTTTTCCTCAGTTCAGAATGACATATATACTTCATTTTGCCTATCTTTGGAATTTCCATGTCTGCATTGATACCCCATAAATATGCTATTAAATTTGATTTTCTCCTGATAATCTGTCTCACGTCAATTTGATTCTCAGTCTAGCTAGAAAGACCCTTGAAGGGGACAGAAATTCTTGCTCCATGACAGCTTTTTGTACGCCTATGTCCAAAATCTATTCCACATGGATTGGGGATGGAGTAGTATGCAGGAGAAGAAAATTTTCAGTTTTTAAAGATTTTACTTCCCAAATATTCTGCACTTATAAATCATCTTTTTCCTACAGATAAGCCCTACCTATGCTAGTTTGAAGGCTTTTAAAATAGTTTTTGGCATTTTAGTTGTCAAGTTTGCCTCAGATAAATACATGACTTTGCATAGATAGCCCTAATGTGAAAAGTAACTTAAATATTTTCAGAACTACTGAAACTGATGTTAAGGTAGCAACTGCTTGATCATGCTACCTTTAAGAAACTCTGGCTAGGGGTGCCTGGGTGGCTCAGTGGGTTAAGCCTCCACCTTCAGCTCAGGTCATGATCTCAGGGTCCTGGGATAGAGCCCCACATCAGGCTTGCTGCTCAGCAGGGAGCCTGCTTCCCCCTCTCCCTCTGCCTGCCTCTCCCTGCCTCTGTCTGCCTCTGCCTGCCTCTCTGCTACTTGTGATCTCTTTCTCTGTGTCAAAAAAAAATAAACGAAATCTTAAAAAAAAAAAAAAGAAAAGAAAAGAAACTCTGGCTAACTTGTTTTATGAGCCTATTTTTGCAGACGTGGTACTGACCACCGATGAGACTAGCTAAAAATGGAGTAAACCAGGAAGAATTCTTGCAGTTGTACAGAAGGAATAAGAGTGAAGGAAAGTAGCCTCTGTGAGGACACACCCTGAGATCCTCCTGTCCATTCCTCAAGTTGGCAGGCCATTCATTTTTTTATACATAGGAGGTATATACAAGCGTGTCACTAGGTGGCACCTGGGAGAAGCAGTAATACCTTCCCTTCCCCTTACCTCACCTTTTTCTAACCACCAATCATCTACATCCACCCTCAAAACACCTCCCCCACCCCCTAAAATCCTATAAATTCTCAGCACCCCCTTTCCTTGGAGAAGCAGATTTGAGAAATTCTTTCCCGTCTCCTTGCTTGGCACCCTACATTAAAACTCTTCTCCTCTGCCACAAAAAAATGGTGACAGTGTTCAGGCTTTGCTGCACATTGGTCAACAATGCTTGGTCAGTCACACTACCACGGGTGGGTCACTTTTGAGCATCCAGGAGGCCCTGCTTTGAATACACCTATGTAAACCCTTATTTCACTAGTTTATTTTTTTCAATAAAATAATTAAGAATGTAACTTAGAGGGACATCCGGGTGGCTGGGTCACTTAAGCAGCTGGCTCTTGATTTCCGCTCAGATCATGGTCTCAGAGTCCTGGGATCCAGCCCAGGGTTAGACTCCCTGCCCAGCAGAGGTCACGTAAGGATTCTCTCTCCCTCTGTTCCCAGCCCACCCCCCGCTTGCACATGTGCACTCTCTCTTTCAAATGAATTAATAAATCTCAAAAAAAAAAAAAGGAAGGAAGGAAGGAAGGAAGGAAGGAAGAAAGAAAGAAAGAAAGAAAGAAAGAAAGAAAGAAAGAAAGAAAGAAAGAAAAGAGGGGCACCTGGGTGGCATAGTTGGTTAAGTGTGGGATTCTTTGTTTTGGCTCAGGTCGTCATCTCAGGGTCCTGGGATCCAGATCTGCATTGGGCTTCCTGCTGAGCTTGGCGTCTGCTTGAAATTCTCTCTCCCTCTTCCTCTGCCCCTCATGCTCTTGCTCTCTCTCTAAAATAAATAAATAAACCTTTTAAAAAATGTAATTTAGAATTCCTACAGCATATTTTTACAAAAGCTAAAATAGTTTTCTTTTTCCTGCTTCTTGCCTAAATGTCCCTTGAGCTATGGTCTGATTTCTCTCCTGCCATCCTCCTTTTTTTTTTTTTTTAAGATTTTATTTATTTATTTGACAGAGAGAGATCACAAGTAGGCAGAGAGGCAGGGGGAAGCAGGCTCCCTGCTGAGCAGACAGCCTGATGAGGGGCTCGATCCAGGACCCTGAGACCATGACCTGAGCCAAAGGCAGAGGCTTAACCCACTGAGCCACCCAGGTGCCCCATGCCATCCTCCTTTTAATCACTCCTCAACCTACTGTATCATGGTCTGTGCCAATCATGGTATAGATACTATGCTTAAAAAGCACCAAAATCATCTAACTCCCAGGTGAAACCGCCTCTCTTCATATCCCCTTCTGTAAGCAGAAAGAATTAGGGGTCTCCAGGAAAAGAAAGGTGAGATATATCTTTCTTGAAAAAAGTCATTTTAGGCTCCCAGACATCTTGTAATCAATGCTACTTTCCCAAAGCCCATTTCTTACAGAACTTCTGGTATATGTTGAAATTGCAGAATTGACTTTGGTAGATAATGATTTTAAGGAAACACACAAAAACAAAAACAACAAAAAATGTAAGAACAAAGGGACACTGTCAGGTCAGGAGATAGCCTAATCAAATCAGTGACAATAAATCAGTGGTAAAACTCCCACTTCTGGTTCAAAAGTAGAGATTGGACTAACATTCTTGAGTTATCTTTGCCAGCTCTAAATACCTTTGAGCACTCATATACTGGACCAACTAAGCCAAAGAATTAATGATGCTATGACTCTAGTGGGCTCTGATGACTTCAACCTGGACTCTTGTCATTTTAAGGCAACTTTTGTCCCTCCTCACCCGATGTGTTTCATGGAGAGCAGGAGGTGCCTGGCTGCTCTGCGAAGATGCCTCAGCACCTTTGTCCTGTCCGTTTGCCCTGCTGGCTGGCGTTTTCTCCCTTCACTCAGGGGGACAGTTGGAGTGAGGGTGAAGTAGACGACAAGGACAGATGCAACCAAGTGCCCCCCAACCTATGGGTGGAGTTCTCAGCCAGGGTGTCACCAGAGCCTAGGAAGGGCTCATTACTTCAGCGGGACTGGGACCGGTCTCCGGGTCTGCCTGATCAGTACAATGGCATTTTCTCGATGGATGCGGGTGGCCAAGCCCATAGGTGGCCAGTCCAGTTCCTCTCAATTCCCTGTGCTATTCGCCATCCTTCTTCTTGTCATCACCTACCTGATCATAAAAGAGTTAACATGCTGAGAATTTGAAGAATAAAGATGACATACATATTGGGCTACTAGGATTCTGGAGTCTACTTAAAATATCTCTATCAGCAGGATTCTCTTGCTGTAGATTTTCTTGGACAGTGACTTATTTTGACTCTTTTGAGCCAGGAATGTTTCCTCCTACCTCTCTTTCACCTGTCAGATTCAAGAAACGGACCAGACATTCTTTCCACATGGGTTAAATACCATGGCAATTTTGAATGATATTCTAGCTGCTCTTAACTATAGCATGGTCCTCATGTAAACCCACACCAAAGCAAAAATTTTAGCAAAACTTAGTCATGATTGTTCTGTAAGAAGAGGGAAGAACAGCATTTGCCTACTCGTTAAAGACCAAGACCAAGAAACCTGCTATTCATTGTGTGGTTCATATATGTGTCATATCATTGTCATTATGGAGGACTTCCTGTTTGTTTTTGTTTTGGTTTTTATGGAGGATTTTCTTAAGCATCATTCTAGAGCCTAGGCATCAAGAATATCTGAGTATTAAGTTTCAAGTAACATCTTAAAATTGTAAGATATTTACCTCATCTTTTTACTTTTTGTGTGTGTTGTCCTTATAAATTATAGAAAACACTTTAATGGAAATCAAACATGAAAATTTGAATACAGGACAATGCCTACTTTTCTATGTGTAATACTACATTTTTGCTAAGAAATACTAGTAGTGCTATTCAACTGCAATAGAAATACTTATTTATTCATTATATTAGGACAGCTAGGAAAGCAAAAAATACATATTACTTTGACATTTTATAGAAGCTACTTTCACTTTATTTTATTTTATTTTAAAGATTTTATTTATTTATTTATTTATTTATTTATTTATTTGACAGAGAGAGAGAGATCACAAGTAGGCAGAGAGGCAGGCAGAGAGAGAGGGGGAAGCAGGCTCCCTGCTGAGCAGAGAGCCCGATGAGGGACTCCATCCCAGGACCCTGAGATCATGACCTGAGCTGAAGGCAGAGGCTTAACCCTCTGAGCCACCCAGGTGCCCTTAGAAACTACTTTTAAATCAGAATAGTTTTCAATAATCATTAAATCAACAGAAGGTACATTATATATTTTTATTTATTCATTTATTTATTTATTTAGAGTAAGACCAATGCCCAGCATGGAGCCCAATGTGGGGTCTGAACCCAAAACCCAGTGATCAAGACCTGAGATTGAGTCAAACTGCTTAACTGGCTGAGCCACCCAGTCATCCTGAGGTGCATTTATATTTTTTAATGGGGTATAATTCCTTATGTATTTGGTTTTGGAGTTTTGTTTTGTTTTGTTTTGTTTTTACATATTTTCCTACTACTTATTGGATTTGTAAGTATCTGACTCTTGATTTCAACTCAGGTCAAGATCTCAGAGTCTTGAGATCCAGCCCTGCCTCAAGCTCCATGCCCAATGGGGAGTCTGCCTGAGGTTCTCTCCTTCTCTCTCTACCCTTCCCCCTGCTCTCTTTCTCTCTCTCTCTCTCTCTCTCTCTCTCAAATAAATAAATAAATAAATCTTTTTTTAAAAAATCTATAATGATTGTCAATAACCTATAAGATATAATTCAAAAATCTTCGCTTATAAGACTCATTGCCACTTCTCACAGCTAAGCTTTTCAGGCCCGTTCCCCCATACCCGCCTAACATGTCTGAAAACCTCTCATGCCAAGCTATTTCCTCTTTTCCAAACACACCTTGCATCCCACACCCTTTACCTTTGTTTACTTTTTTCTCAGACCCAAACCTTCCATACCACATATCTCTCCCTGGAAAGATCTTTTTTAAAAAATATTAAAGATAAACACTGTCTCTTCTCTGGAGTCTTGACATGTTTTCTCTAGTAATTATTCGTTCACTCATCTGACTTTCCTCAGTACATTAAATATACATAGTGGAGTATTAAAATAAAACATATTACATTGTATGTGTTTTTTTTTACATTGGATGTGTTTTTACTTCCTAGGGAAAGGAGTCTGGTCCTAGCCACTTTTATTCCCAGCATGTTAAATCAAGAATTGAATCTATATTTATTAAATAAATGAACTAACAAATTAATGAAAGTTTGAATGTACTATCTCTCCTCTCTCTCATTTTTTTACCCTTAACATTGAATTGGTCATAAGTTCCTATTTATTTTACTTTCAGATTGTCTCCTCAACCCATTCTTTCTTCTTTCCTCCATTTTCATTGCTTTGGTGGAACACCTAGATGCAAAGGAACATAACATTGTTTAATCAAATGATGTAAAAAGAGGCTTTTGATTTTTTTTAATATTGTATGGGAATTAAGGAAAGGAAGAAAAGTGTTAATGTCTTAACACTGTCACTTGAATTAGGTTCCACATTTGACTATCAAAACTAAATGAACAATAAAATGATCATTGGAATCTTAAGATAATATTTTTTGTGGCCCATAGGAAGTTTGGGATTATCTAATTATTGGACATGCAATTATACTTCATGTTGAGTTATTCTAATATATTTAAGTTTCATCATTTCCCTTAGTTGACTTCACTACCATCTCATTAGGAACCATCAAATAATACCTTTTTGACCATATTTCAAGCATAGTTAGTGCTACTTTAACCAACTTCCTAATGTTTGTTAGCTCATCATAACTCTTCGTGGTGTGTCTTTGTAAATGTTTATATGTGCTTAACATTATTAAGCACATTCATGTGATGATAAAAATAATATCATAAAAACTTAGGTAGAGACAAATCTCAGAGAACTCTATGTACTTATTTTCAAAATTACAGAATTTTATTTTATTTTATTTTTTAAGATTTTATTTATTTGACAGAAAGAGCAAGTGCAAGTAGGGGGAGTGGCAGGCACAGGGAGAGAGAGAGCCAGGCTCCCTGCTGAGCAAGGAGACCCATGTGGGACTCAATCCCAGGACCCTGGGATCATGATCTGAGCTGAAGGCAGTCGCTTAACCAACATCACTTAAACGGTATCCCGAAATTACAGAATTTTAAACGATGTATAGGAAGCATCTGATTTCATGGCTTTAAATTTCTGTCCCAAGTAGATTTTCCGCCACATTTACCAAATACAAACTATAATCCAGCTGGCCTATCTGCTACATACTCAAATTAGTGGATTCATTAAATAAATGCCTGTTGTCATTGGTATTAAACACAACACAAGAAAAAAAAAAAAAACAGCAGTTATGTAAAGCAGACTCAAAATAGACTTTTAGCCAAAATACCCGCACTCATTTCCAAAGTTCAGAAAAGGAGAAAATTGTTTACCTTCATTAATTACCAAATTAATGAGAAATTATAACTTATTCAAATGGTCAGCAAACAGAAAATATAAAATATTAATCATGCAGAACCATATCAGTTTGTTCAACCAAAAAGTTCATTTGATTTTTTAAACATCTGCATATAAGTGTTTATCTGTTTATACAGTATTATATTATACATTCTAATCTACAGTTCTGCACTGCAGTAATTAGAAAGAATAGTCACACTTCCTGTATAATATACTACTATTTTTGTGTGGAATTCTAGTTAAAATTCTATCTTAGATTTCTTTCTCCAACCATGACTGAGTAACCAGTACTAGATTAACTATTCTGGTTTAAAAAACTATAATGCTGAACAAAATAGATGAAGCATCAGATGACACATTTTTGGTGACAGGTAACACAGAACAGTAATCTATGAGACTGAGATGAGTCCCTCATTCCCCAGATTTTGGTGTGGAGACACTTTCCAAACTACTGCACAAAGACGTGGAGCACAGGCATAGCACAACAATCTCCTTTATGTAGAAATTAATAAAACTATAAGAATTGTGTAAAAATGAAAAGGGTACATAATACCTAAAATGATCTTGAAAAATAAGAACAAAAAATTGGAAAATTCACATTATCTGATTTCAAAATTTACAACAAATTTACAGTAATCAAGACACCATGACATTGGCTCAAGGGTAGACAAATAGACCAATGGAATAAAATAAGAGAATCTATAAATAGACACACACTTATATGGTCAATTGATTTTTATACACATCAAAGTAATTCAATGGAGAAAGAGAAGTTCTTTCAACAAAAGGTATTGGAACAACCGGATATTCATATGGAAAAAATCTAACTTCAAATATGTCTCTCACAGTTCTTGAAAATTATTTCAGGAAAGATGATAGATCTCAACACAAAAGCTATTATAGGGTCCTAGAAATTCTTCATAGATTCTAATAAAAACCCTTTTTTAAAATATAAGTACTGCACATATTTTCTAAAATCCATGAATGTCTATTCACTTCACTTTTACATCACTTTCTTAATGGTATCTTTGATAACCAGAAGTTTTCTATTTTTATGAAGTGTAATTTATTATCTTATCCTTTTATGATTTGTGCTTTCTATGTCTTACCTAAGAAATATTTGACTCCAAGTTTGCAAATATATTCTCTATGTTTTCTTTGTGATGTAGAGGTTCAAATTTTTAGAAAGGTTTTAGATATGACATCTTAAAGTTTGATGTAAAATAAACTACATGTTCTCTTGCTCAATTTTCTTGTATATCGTAACAACAAATATTATAGAGCATTAAAATAAAACTAAACTGGCTCAGTTGATAGAGCATGTGACTCTTGATTTGGGGGTCATGAATTCAAGCCCCATCCTGGGTGGAGAGAAATCTGACATAGTAAATGCCCAGACTTGTTCTAGGTTTGGGAACACAAAGATGAATGAGACACAACTTAAGCCCTCAAATACCTTAGCTATTGAAATAGCTCTCAAATATTCTGAATGAAGCCAATTTTACTGGGACATGACCCACAGCCAATCTTCCTGACTCTCCAATCTTCCTGACTCTTGATTTACAAACAAATTTGGAGAACATTATGCACTAATTTTCTTTAGTAAGAGAGCTATAAATGAATTATTTTAAATTAAAATCCATCTGTACTTTATAGTTTCTAAATGTATTGCTGCGTACTGTTTGATTATATAAGCAGCTCAAAATCGATAATCATTGATAAAATGACATCAAAAATAGTGATTTCTTTTAACCCAAAATCGAGAATAGCAGCAAGTTAGGAATCACAGTACCACAAGGAGTAAGAACCTAAAAACAACATTTCCCAGACATCTTGGCAAGCAAATTTTCTGTTTTAAATTCTGTCTAAGAGAGGTACTCAAAATGTGGAAGATTGAAGAGAAGGAGAAGCATTATTCTCCTCCAGAAGCAATGCGTGTAGCATATGTTTCTCAGACCATGAGTGCAAATAGCTTGTGTTGGAGTTGATCCAGAAGTAGGAGTGGGAAAATCAACCAGGGAAGGGAATAAAGCCAACAAAAGGACACTGACATGTGGATTACACTGTACTCAACTAGGGCACAGTCCTGTTGGAGACCCTCTAAGAGACTATGTAGAACAGATTTCAGGGAGAAAATTGAGGAGTAACAAATAAAAAGTAGAAAAAAAAAACTGGAAAAGAATGGTGTCAAAGAAGCCAAGGAAAAAAGGAAATTTCAAAACTAACCACAGTATCAAAACTGAACAAAATTGGCAAGAAAGATAAGGTCCTAAAGTGTCTTTGAAATGGGCATTGATGGGGTCATTGATAATTGAAGCAAAGGCATTTTCAGTGGTATGACTGGGACAAAATTTGACTGAAGCAGGTTGAAATTTAGAAATTTAGCTGTGAAAGTGAGCAGAGAGTAAGAAAGGCTGTTAGGAAAAAATATATAAATGTTAATGTATTATAAATTCTGTAACAGATACTTATATAATTCATTTACTTATGTATACTTATGTATAGTTCACAAAAACACTATATAAAACACATATATGGATGTATATAATATATAAACACATCCATATGTTTATATATTATATAAAAACACAAAAATGTTATATAAATATAAATACAAATACTAAGATTTTTATATGCAACATTTCATCAGGTTTTTAAGACTTTATTATGCATAGTGAAATGGGATAATGTTCTCTTGATATATTAGTCTATCTGAGTACTCATTTTAAGTGTACAAATTTTCCTCATACTTAATAACATTAAATAAAAAATTGAGCTCCTTTATATACTCTAAACATTTGGCTTCTATGTTTTTTCCATGCTAAAAGTGACAAAGCTTTTAATATATGAGAGCTGCCTACTTAAAGCTCAGAAATGCTTGTACTAATTGAGAATTTGTCAGTATGTTACCCTTGGATGCATGTGGATAAGTCACACTGGTATTAGGAGAATTACAAAAATGCAAAGCAATAAGGCTTTACAGTCTTTTATTTTTTAACACAATTCATGGCTCATGGATACGCTACCTCTTAAAATGTGAATTTAGAAAATCCTATTCTGAGCATAGTGGAAGCAGCTTCTTTTTTCCTATATTAGAATTTACATCTGCAGTACTATCTAAAATAATTCCATAGGTCTGCATTCAACCAACAGCACAAGAGCTTATGCTAAACATCAGAGATATGAGCATCAGGAAGACATTCCTTGGAGTAAGTTTTTCAAACCACAGCTTGAGATCAATTAGAGTTTCATTAAATCAATATATTGGGTTGCACCAATGTTTCTAAAGAAATGGAATGGAATGGAAGATATCAGAGTATATTTCCCTCAGCAAATATAAATATTGTTTCAAGAAATTTAATTTCAGTTTTATAGATAACTCACATAAAAGGTATTTCTTATGATACCTGAAGGCAAAAAGATTTGAAAGCTATTGTTATAGACTATTTCATAATCTAGGGTGGTGGCTGAGGGAAGAGGGAGCTGTTTGATGATAAAATGTAAAGAGAGCGTTTCAATGTAATAATGTAAGTGCTATGGTAAAATGATATTCAGGGTTGTATGGAAGCTGGAGAAAAGGCATTTATTTAATCTAGCCTATAAGGTAATAGGTATTTTTAAGAAAAAAATAAATGCATATGTCTACCAATTATACTATTCAACAACACAAGGCTTTTTGTTAAATAAAGTGCTAAATGTGTTACATAAAAACAATTTGAAGTACTACTCTTAGAAATACTGTCATGCCTTATAAAATGCTGTACGATACTGCTTAGGTATTAAGCTACAATAACATGTCTTTAAATGGACTTGGGAAAAAAAAGTTATATAGCTTTTATCCACGAATTTTTGGAGCTTACTTTTGAAATATATAGTTATAAAATATGTATTCAAACAAACATGATATTATTCACATTTGGATACATTTCAAATTGATTTTCAGCTTCATATTAAAGAAAAAAAAAGTACGGGTCAAGAAGGCAGCATACATATTTAAAACAGCCTCTGAGGAGTAGAGTGTTTCGGGTTTCAGGAACCACTTACACAGTAACGATTCACAAGTCCACCCTCCGTTCCAGACCTGCATCTTCCAGTGTTGAGCATCGCCTTCCAAATTCCCACAAATACCTCAAATTCAACATTATCACATAAATTTTTATTCAAAAATAAGATTCTCTTCGTGGTGCCTGGCAGACTTGGTTGGTGGAGCATGGCACTCTTGATATTGGAGCCGTGAGTTTGAGCCCCATATCATGTGTAGAGCTTACATTAAAATAAGAAGAAGAAGATTCTCTATGTGCCTGACCCAGTTAATGACATTGTCATCTAACTAGTTACTTGAGCTAGGAACCTAGTAGTTACCTTAAATTCCTTCCTCTCCATCAAATATCATTTCCAATTAGTTAATGAAATTGGTGGGTTTTCCAAACTTAATTTACCCCTCCCTTTTCTTTCGCCATCCACTGCTTTAATTCATCTCTTACGAAAGTTCAGTAGCCTTCATACCTCCCATCTTGCCTCCTCAAATCCAACCCCTTTTCTGCTGTCAGAGAGACATTTCTGTAAAAGAAATCAAATGATGTTTTCCTCTCCTTAAAATTCTATGATAGCTCCTTATTTCTTATAAAATAAGATCTTTAGAATCCAAGAGTTTTCTACTAGCTTGACCTGAAAGACAGTAATCTTACTGGGCCATTATTACTTCTCACCCCTCACCAATCCATCAGCATGTTTAATGTCAGATGTCTGTTACTGGCTGTTACCTCCTTTACCTCTGCAACTTCCATCATCCTTCCACCTCATGTGCACATTATTTTCTTAGGAATACTAAGCTGCTTGTTGACCCTGAGGACACAGTTCTGTCCGAAGCTATGATTTTTCACGGCCAACCCCTTTTTCCTGCAGTTGTAACTTTCCTTTTACCATCAACGCTTCAAGACTCAACACAAATGTTCCCACATGGTTTCATGCTTATCTTTTTTTCTGAACTTTTTAAGATTTTCTTTTCTAAAATCCTGGAATTATTAGTAGAGGCAAAGTTAATTATTACCTCTTCTGTATTCCAATTGACTCTTGTTTTATTCTATTTATCATATAATAATTTTATTGATATATGAATTATTATATTATGATACAATATTTCATAATTTTTTATGTTTTTATCTCCACCTAGATCATGAAACTTCAAGGTTTGGGACTTTATTTACCATTGTATCCTGAACTTGTAGCACGGTCTAAAACCTAGGAAGTGGATTTAGTAATAAAGATTGTTGAGTAAATAAATCAACATAAGACAAAAACACAAATATCATTTTGACTGTTATTTTTAAATACTGTCTTTCCTCCAAAGAGTCCATGATAATAATATGTGATCATTAGGCTACATCCAAATTAAACTTGAAGATGATTATCATTGTCACGTGCTTATATATATACAAAACCTTACAGTTATTATGTTATTTCTGTTTTTTTCAGTATTAGAGGGACCGATTTCAACTTTGTCAGGATCCTTTTCTTTCACTATGTATTTTGCATCATGGGATATCCTTTTTCAATATGGAAAAGCAAGTGGGGGGAACAGAAAAAAAGACTAATTTGGCATGCATTGATCTTGGCACAAATATGATTTCTCTTCCTGACTTGGTTAACAGTTCCTTCAGTATTTTGCTCAAAATCATATACTAGACTATAATTTATAAGATTCACATTTTCCAGCCCTGAAAACCAAAATTGTTTGTCTTTAGTTGCTTATTTTTTAAAAAATCAAAGTTCTGGGTGCCCAGGTGGCTTAGTAGATTAGGCATCTGCCTTTGACTCAGGTCATGATCCCAGTGTCCTGAGATCAAGCTCCACATCAGGCTACCTGCTCCGGAGAGCATGCCTCTCCCTCTCCCTCCGCTGGTCTGTCTCTCAAATTGATAAACAAAATCTTTTTTAAAAAAATCAAAGTCGGGGTGCCTGGGTGGCTCAGTGGGTTAAAGCCTCTGCCTTCCTCTCAGGTCATGATCCCAGGGTCCTGGGATGGAGCCCCACATCAGGCTCTCTGCTCAGCGGGGAGCCTGCTTCCCCCCTCCCTCTCTGTCTGCTGCTCTCCCTGCTTGTGATCTCTATCAAATAAATAAATAAAATCCTTTTTTAAAAAAAATCAAATTGCTTATCTAGGCTTTCATAACTTCTCATGTTCTTCAGTATTCCTCAAAAGTTTCGGACAGTTCTTTGATCACAAGTAAGAAAAGAAAAATTCATGCATTTTTTAAAATATAAGTCAATCAGCCCCAAAATATGAATTCATTGAAGTGACTATACTTTAATTTATTACCAATTTTCAATTTCCTCTTAGTTATGTTTGCTTCTTAATTTGGAGGCCTTTCCCTTTTAATAGGTAAAACAGGAGCAAAATACAGATCGAGTACTTGCACTTTTTCGGTAGAACTCACCTGTGGTAAAACAGGAGCAAAATACAGATCGAGTACTTGCACTTTTTCCTAACCTCCTAAACACTACACCAATGACTCCAAATGGCAAGCCTGCCTTTACTTCATGTTCCCTCTCCTTCTTGCTTCAAAATATGCTTTAATTCCATATTTTAATTATTTGTAGGATACTTCAAAAAGCAAATTTATTATGAACTTAGTCTTCCTAATTATCACTTTATAAACCCCTACCATGCTTGGTATTCATTTTCTTCCCATCTTCTATACAAAGCCTTTAAGTCTCCTTGTGGCATGTTATTCACATTGGTTTCTTCCATTGCAGTTCCCTATTCATTATCCGTGGAACACATTGTAGATATGTTCTGCATTTCCTTTCAAACTTCCCAACCATCTCAAGCCACATTTTCAATTAAGTCTCCAACCATGGTTTCATGCGAAATTTTTTTCTGCAATTTTTGAAATTTTCTTTTCTAAAATCCACTCTCTATACTGGACTATGCTTAGCATTTCTCTCAAGGTGCACATCTATTCCCCCATCATCAATCAAATCTTTCTTATTTAGAATTAATCACAAGCAATTCCCCTTAGTCTCTTTTGACCTTTCCAGAGATGAGATTATGAGAAAAATGTGGCAAGAATTTATCAGAAGATCAGCTATTACAGAATTTGATTTCTTCAAGAAACAGAGATGGGGCTGACAGTGATACATTCATAATAACTCTGAATTAGTTTCAGAAGCTTTTAGATAATACTCTACTACTTGTTATTTGTGTGACTTTAAGAAAGTTATTTATCTCTGATCCTGTTTTCTCATCTGTAAAATTTAGTTATAAATACTTTCTACAGTTGTTATGAAGATCAAATGAAATAATATGAATTTAATTAGCATATGGCAGACAACATAATATGGATAATATACACTATAAAATGTTATGTTGTTGCAAATGACAGGATTTCTTTCTTTTTAAGACTGAATATTATTTCGTTATTCTTTATCCATTTATCTATCGATGACCACTTAGGTGGTATTCTAAGCCCAATAAAAACAATCTCTTCTTGGAGGCAGAATTCTAAAATGGCCATCGAATTGTATGTTAACTGATTGGAATTTAAATAAAAACTTTTTTAAAAAGTTCGGTAGAACTCACCTGTGGAAAATTTTAAAAGCAAAAAATAAAAATAAATTAAAAATTAAAATTAAAATGGCATCGAGATTCACAGACCCTCACATACACACATACCTTCTCTCAATTATTTAATGAAACACTAATCTAGATGTGATGGCATTTTATAGATATAATTAAACCCCAAGTCAGTTGACCTAAAAATTAGGAAATTACCCCCACTGAGTTTGGCCTACACAGATAAGCTTTTTTTTTTTTTTTTAAGATTTTATTTATTTGAGATAGAGCGACAGTGAGAGTGAGAGCACAGCAGAAGGAGAAGCAGGCTCTCCACTGAGCAGGCGGCCCAATGCAGGGCTCAATCCCAGGACTCCGGAATGATGTTCTGAGCTGACGGCAGAGACTCAATGGACTGAGCCACCCCTGCACCACAAATCAGGTAAGCTTTTAAAAGGCACCAGTTTCCTCCTGGCAAGAGATGCAGAGCATCAGAAGGATTTGTATGAGAGAGATTCTCTTTCACTGGCTTTTAGTATAGAGAGCCACATAGCAAGGAATTTGGGTGACCTATGAGAGTTGAGAGAAGCCCCTGAGTGACCATCAGCAAAAAAATGGGGATCTCAGTCTTACAAGCACAAGAAACTGAATCTTGCCACGTCCACATGAGCTCCAGATGAGAACACAGCTGAGCAAACATCTTAAACTGGAAAATGAGTTGAGTTATGCCCAGCCTTCTGACTTACAGAACTGTGAGCTAATCAATGGATGTTTTTTAAGCTATTTAGTTTAAGGAAATTTGTTGCACAGCATTAAAAAACTAATACACTGATGTAAGGAGTTCCTTATTTGAATTTTGCAATTCAGAAAAGCAAAGTTTCCTAGGTCCATCGTTGTAATTGATCAAAGACCCAAAATAAGACAATACCTTTCTTGACTCTGTAAAATCCCATAACAAAACAGCTTCATATTATAAAAAATAATGTATTTATAGGGTAAAATTGCCTCTTAAAACAAATACATAAACAAAATTTTCACTGTATTGATCCTTTTCTTGCTTTATAAAGAATCTTTCTTACCTACCATAAAAATGGGTTAATTTTATTTATGAATTTAACAAAAAAGGTATATATTATTAAAGAACTTAACTATCAGTTCTGACATACTTTTTAAATGACATATTAATATTTCATGTGTTTAATTTTAATACTGCTGAAATAATCACTAATATTACAATTTATTCTTTTTTTACGATTTTATTTATTTGAGAGAGAGAACAGAAGAGTGTGGAGGGTCAGAGGGAGAAGCAGACACCTCAA
The DNA here is from genome assembly GCF_010015895.1 of Lontra canadensis. Taxonomy (NCBI): domain Eukaryota; kingdom Metazoa; phylum Chordata; class Mammalia; order Carnivora; family Mustelidae; genus Lontra; species Lontra canadensis. The sequence goes on from NW_022631005.1 coordinate 10,602,820, forward strand.
TGAGTGGGGATCCCGATGTGAGGCTTGATCTCCGGACCCTGGGATCATGACCTGAGCTGAAGGCAGACACCTAACTGACTGAGCCATCCAGGTGCCCCTACAATTTATTCTTTAATCCTACTTCTTCACAGGTAATTTTAGATTAATATTCTGACAGAAACCACTGCTCTGTAGGCAGAACTTAAAAAAGGGAAAGAGAAATCTATTCAGTTTGCCTTGTAAAATATTCTGAGGAATCTCTTTTAAACCCACTTAAACAATGAGATATCCACATTTAGAATTTCAGCAGTTTTTATTCTTTTAATGATTGTTTCAGTGTTGATGTTATTAAAATAAAGAAAAAACATTAAAATTACCATGACAAAGTAGCAACATAATTTACTTTACAAAGATGTTGGCTGCCATCTTTTGGACTATCTGAGCATTGTGCTTTCAAAAAGAACAAACAAATTAGGGCTTCAGCCTTCATATTGCTAAAATTTCTTCAAGAAAGAAATAAGATAAATTATAATATGATTTTTATGTACATAATTATTTTACTAAAAAGCTGGTTTATGAAACATTTATGTATGGTTTAATTTTCCTGGATGTGTTTAAAGAGGTTTATCCAAACAGAAAGGAAAAAAGTATATATATAAAACCTTAAACTTTATGCTTTTATTTAAATTATTACTTGAGGGACACCTGGGGGGGGCAGTTGGTTAAGTGCTGGACTCTTGGTTTCGGTGCAGGTCCTGATCTCAGTGCATTGAGATAAAGCCTGGCACTGGGCTCCATGCTCATGTGGAGTCCACTTGAGGTTCTCTCTCCTTCCCCCTCTGCTCCTCCTGCTCATGTTTTCTCTCTCTCTCAAATAAATAAATAACTCAAACAACTCCACGTAGTGACTCTTCTGTCTTGTTTTATAGTTATGGCAACACCACTGGCCACTTTTATCCTTAATAGTTTCGTTAGTAAGATGCCAAGTTTGATTCAGTTCTTTTGAAACTAGTTGATAATGTAAATCAAGAGATTAATAATTATTGCTTCTCTCTATATATATAATTAGAATCAGGTTTATTTTTATATTATGGACATCATACTTCTAAGACTAATAGGACAAAGAGAAAACTTAATTATTAAAATAAAACTACAGTGCAGGTAAATAAATTCATTTTAAAGAAGTCTATGATAAAACTCACAGGTTTATCTTTTTGATACTCATGATTGCTTCTGATCATCTTCATGATCATACATTCATGACTGCATCTGTTTATATTTTTTAATTTTTTAATATTAATGGTATTAGTATTATTTATTATTTTCTGAAAGTTAAGGAGAAAGTATTTGAGATGTCTCAATCTCTAAATACATAGTTTCACCTAGAAAATGTTGAAAGAACAAAACTCTAAAAATTAGAATAATGGAACATAAAAACAAAGCCATTTATCTCTCATTTAAAAAGGAATCTTATAACAACCTACAAATAACTAAATTTAAATTCTTAAGTGATTCTGCTTTTCAAAGTAATAAGTGTTAATAAACTCAGACATCAAAATCCTTTTGGGCTCACTATATGTGTGAAAAGTAGAAATCTTTGTTGGCAATTAGTAAATAGCAGTAATGGTATAAAAATAAAAGAACATTTTGTGACTCTTTAAAACCTTGGTTTTCTATTTTTAATGTGTTCTATTAGACTATTTGAGAAAGTAAAAAGAACACCATTTAATTGCTTCTGAGGTTGTGAAAATTGCTTGGGCACTTGAAATGATCTATCTTTGAAGTAATTGTTATTATCTTGTTAAGGATTGCATGTACATGTAATTCATAATTATTAACTCTTTCACGAGTCAGATCATCTAGGATGAGATTATAGAAGAAGTAAGGAATTGTGGGTCTCATACACAAATAATTTGAATTTGGACTCATTGCTCAAGTAGTAAAATCCATATTGTTTGATTTCTTAATTCTCTAGACAAAAACCTCAAGGGAAATTACAAATATGCAGGAAGCATAAAATATGTTAATACAAATAGAATTCCAACAATTGTCACCAAGGGAGGAGAAATTTGTTGGTGCCTCTGGCTAAGTTGTAAACTCCTTATGACACCTGGTGGTGGTTGTTGAAAAGGCAAGTAATATCCTTGTGCTTCCAAGAGAGCAGCCACCTGTGGCTGTTAAGCACTTGAAATGTGGGTAGCCCAAATTGAAATGTGATGTTCAAAGACTTAATATGAAAAAAATGTATAATATCTCATTAATAATGTTCTAAATTGATTACATGTGGATAATATTCTGATTATATTGGTTAAATAATATTATTATTAAAATTAATTTCTCTTATTTCTATTTACTTCTTCTTTATGTGGCTATGAAAAGTTTTAAAGTTATATATGTGGTCCACATTTATGGTTTGGATTATAATTGTTAGACAGTACTATGATAGCATCTAAGCCTTAGATATTACTATAAAGGTATTAAAAATTTCTTAGCTCATTTGTGAAAATAGAAAAAATATTTGTAATTTAGGATTGATAATATGATAGGCAGAATTTTTTATTTTTATTATTTTTATTTAAATTCAATTTGCCTATATATAGCAAGCACATCATTAGTTTTTGATACAGTGTTCAATGATTCATTAGTTGCATATAACACCCAGTGTTCACTGCCAATGATCCATATCCTTGTATAATCCCCTCCCTCTTTAGTGTAGGGACTGTAAAAATGATGAGATATCATTCTTTTGATTAAGGATAGAAGATGGCAAAAATGAAGGGATTTTACAGATATAATTAAGATCCTTAATTAGTTGACCTTGAGTTAATCGAAAGGGAGATTATTCTGGGTGAGCCTGCCCTAATCAGAAGAACCCTCAAAAGAGGCTCAAGGTAGCAGTAGACCCTATTCTATTGGCCTAGAAACAAACTGGCATGTTGTGGAGAGAGCCACATGTCAGGGAATCAGGAGTCTCTAGGGACTGGAGGACTCAGATCCTCAGTTGTAAAAAAGAGTTCTGCCAACAACCAGTGAGCTTGGAAGAGGACCCAAACCTCAGATGAGCTGCAGCTCCATCTGACTGCATCCTCACGTCTTCTGAGACTCTGAGACAGAGGACCCCAGCTAAGCTGTTCCTGGACTCCCAACACACAGAAACTGCAAGATCATAAATATTGTTGTTTTAACTACAAAGTTTGTGATAATTTATTATACAACATTAGACAACTAATATATTATACCTCAAGCCATGTTTTTACTTTACTTTCTGTGTTATGATCATATGAATAATAACAATATTAGTAATAACAGCTTTTTTTCCCCCTGAAGACATGCTCATCATAAGAAGTCAAGACCTGCAATGAAAACTGTAACTTTACCATAGCACACACTAAATTGTAACTTTATTGTTGCATGCGTTTTATCAGAGCATATAAGTGGAAATAGAAAAAAATACAAGAAAATTATATAAAGTCTAATATAAACCTCTCAACAGAGCTGTGCTATGATGCAAATTATAGTAGCCCCAACCCAGAGCTATTTTAAATTTAAAGCAGTGACACATTCTTTTTTCTTCATCACTTAGTGCTGTTTTGGCACTCAAACTCACTAGACTTTTAAAATTAAGGAGACAAATGTGTGCTGGTAAAGAGAAATCCAGGGTATGTGTAGAGGTAAAACTAGTCCTAAGAAGCTCATACCTAAGCTAGGACCTCTAAACAGAAGTTTTAACGATTTGGAAGTTTATCTAGTATCAGAGACCTTTCACTCTGCTGCCTTGAATTCCCCAAATTTATAGCATAGTCTTGACCCACATTTCCTCAAGTTGTAGATTAGCTCAAAGAGTAGTGGCACCACGAAGACCTCTGCCCACAGCCTTGCCAATGATTCTGTGACTCCAGCTTCTCCAATCAGCTTACTATTCATCAAACTCACCACAAGTTTCCTATGTTCTCAAGGCTTTGTGCACACAATTTGCTTTTCCAGGAATGAACTTAGCATTGCTTCCATGCCTGGAAAAGGTCATCTCTCCTGTGAAGATTTCCCATCACCTTGAGTTGACTTTCTGAATAGCTTCTGGTTTTTTCCAGTTAATTTCTTTTATTCCAGGAGGCCAAGTAGCAGAACGAGTATGGCAACATTGGGTGGCAATTTTGTGATTTATTAGCTCCACTGATTTCATCAGAGTCAGTGAGTAAAGACACAAGTTTGCAAAAAAGTTCTCAAGTACATAGGTTTAGATATACATACTTATACAAAAAAATAAAAACTCTTTCTCTGTTTCCTTCTTTCATCACTTCCCTTGAGATTGCACTGGACCCACTCCTTGGTTTCTCCCATTTGCATCTTATTAAAATACAGGACGTTATCTGTCCCTTTCTTGTTTTATCTCCATCATGTCTGCCGGTATCTGGCCAATGGGTCTGTTCTCTCACTATCCTTGTATTTTGGCTTCTAATTTTTATAAGAGGTTTTCTTTCTTAAATTACTTTTTACATTGTCAACACATTTCCAAATACAGTAATATCTACTTTTATATCATATTACATTTCTTGTCACCCTAAGATAGAGTTAATTGTTCTTGGCACTATAGTTTCAGAACACTTTGTAGACTTCTATTACAGAATTACCATATGGTATAGTATCTTCCTCATGTCTATATTTTGGGGGCCAATGGCAGGCTGACTCAAGATGGGCCACTTTGGCACGAAGACTATTTTGAGTTAAAAGAGTAATCAAAACCCAGCATATTTAGGGAAAGCTCTTTATCTCCCCTTCAACAGCCTTAATCTCTAAAAAGCAACAAAACAAAATAAAATACACTATGTAACTTAGCTTAATTAAAGCATTTAAGACAAATGTGTTATTACTAATAGTAAACTTCTTTTTTTTTTTTTCAAAGAACTTTATTTATTTATTTGACAGACAGAGACCGCAAGTAGACAGAGAGGCAGGCAGAGAGAGAGGAGGAAGCAGGCTCCCCACTGAGTAGAGAGCCCGACGTGGGGCTCGATCCCAGGACCCTGAGATCATGACCTGAGCTGAAGGCAGAGGCTTTAACCCACTGAGCCACCCAGGTGCCCCTAATAGTAAACTTCTTATCCCTCTGCAGTAAGCTGATGTTTTAGATAGCTGATCCAATGGGGTTGGTGGAAGGAGAGGACTGGACATGAGGAGGTTAAAATGGTTTGTGTTACTCCTCCTCCAGCACCCATAGTGACTTAACCATTGTCATTAAGATTTCAAAGTCAGAACTTCTTCAATGACTTTTTAAAAACTGCAAAAAAAATGTGACTTTCCTTTAGTTGACCTTGTAGATTTGCAGAAAAAGAAGAAAGTAAGAGGAGGTAAAAAGAATATAGTGCATGAGGGGGAAAAAAAAAAAAAAGACTAAAAATACACCCCCTTCCACAGTGAAGTTCATGAGTACCCTTGAGGTGTTTTGGTTAGCTTCACTTCTCATTACTGATGATATTTACTTTGATAATTATAGTGTAGAAAGGTTTTTAAAAGTGAACATTTTTCGACTCCTATATTTATCTGAGTTATTATCTCTGTATGAGCTTAGCTATTGTTTGAGCCTGTCTCAACCAAGTTTATTGGCAATTGAAGTCTATTTGCCAACAACTTAAGGAGCACTCATTTTAAACTAAAGTACACCCCAATCCTTAGATGCAATCCTGCCTCACGGTTCATAAAGCCGAATCAATAGAATCATTCAAATCCAAGGTTAACTCTTATCTTGGAACCAAGCTCATTCCTATTGATTAAACTTTTTTGCCTTATTATAAAGAACAAAAGGACCTTGGGAGGACTGCAGGAAGAAAAGCACCATAAACAATCTATTTATGACCCTTTGAAATACCAGTTAATTCATATAATTTTTACTTCTATCTTAATTCCAATATACCAAGGTGTCTTCTTATATATTAAGAATTATTTTTTCCTGGTTTATGAAGAACTTTTCAAATGCCAACTAGTATTAGTATTTTCTAAAAATATTGTGGAAATGAGAAGAATAAGACTAAATCAGATGTACTGTACATGGAACAGTCACAGAAGTCTCTTTAAAATTGCGGAAGAAAAAATGTGTTTGTTGGTGCTTGTTTCCAAGAATTAATCTGTTTTTAAGGATTTCTAATTTACACTAAGCTTATAATTGGCTCTAGAAAAGTACCTGATATTTTTATTTTCTCTGCTTTTTCCTTAAGGACATTTCAAGAAACTTTTTATTTTGTCTACGATGACAAAAGCAAATACATAGGTAATTTTAAGGGTGGGGCGCCTGGGTGGCTCAGTGGGTTGAGCCGCTGCCTTCAGCTCGGGTCATGATCTCAGGGTCCTGGGATCAAGTCCCGCATCGGGCTCTCTGCTCAGGAGGGAGCCTGCTTCTCTCTCTCTCTCTCTCTCTCTATCTGCCTCTCCGTCTACTTGTGATCTCTCTCTGTCGAATAAATAAATAAAATCTTTAAAAAAAAAATTTTTTAAGGATAAAAAAAGCTTTAGGGAGCAAAACCAAAGTTTCCCAGAAGAGAAGGAATTTTGGCTCAAGATGGTGAGTTTACAGCCTGCCCACCTGCCCGACAAATTTCAGGCAGGCTGGCTCCCAAAATCACATGAGCCAATTCCTTATAATAAATAAATATACAAACATTCTTTGTAGAACACTTACTGACATATCCTGTATTTCCAACTATAAACACATTTGCAAGACATGCCAAATCCATTTTTCCTTATAAATAAAATTAATTCCGTCTCCAACTTCCCATTCCATTAACAAGGAGGAAATTCTTCTGAGGTCCTTAAGAGTTCGCAAGCATCCTCTCATCTTTCCTTAGTATATTCCCCCGTGATGTCTTCCAAAGCCGCTTGGTTCCTGAAGGCAAACAACTCCACTCATTTGTGTCAAACCTGAGCCCTAGAATCTTTGTCAAAGCTGGGAGTCCCCCTTGCTGTGGACCAGGTCTCTCTAGAAACAACACATGGTGTATCTATTCAGATCTTTTGCCAGTTCCTGAGGGTATTACTAGAATTCTAGAATACTAGAATACCTAGTATGACTAATGACTAGAATACCATAGTCATTACTATGACTGTGGATTATCACTATTCTTGAGGGGCATGAGCCTCCATTCCTAGTCTTGAGGAATTTCTCTTCCTTTATTCACTTTCCTCAAAAGGATTCGACTTTCTTCTCTGCACTGACTAGTCTTTGGAAGCTCAGCTCTGTCCATAAAACAAAGGAAGAAAACAGCTCTTTGCAAGTAATATCTCCATTCATTCAGATAATACAAATTCTTCTTGAGATAAAGAAGAATAAAGACCAAACTATTTGCTCCTAATAGAGCGGAGATACAAATATAAAAGGAGAAAACTCAAATTAATATAATAAAAGATCATCATATTCATTGATATGTTGGTAAATGCTTACCAACCAGTTCTCTGTGGGGGGAGGGAGATGGGGGAGGAGGGGGAGGGGAATGCTGATTTGTAGGAATTGCCTAATTCTATATTGTAAATATTCCATTGTGGTTGATTTCAAGCTAATCACGTGACACGACTGAATATAGTGAGAAAGAGACGCACACTAGCATGTAATCATGCAATGTTGCCATTACAGATATAACAGATATCATCTCAAGAGTGTGGAGAATGCTGAACATTTATTACTTACTTATGGCCTAAAATATCTATTATTTATTTGTAATACAACTGATTTACTTATAAGATTGTATAATTTAATTTCTTAAAAATGGCTTTTTAACAACTATCATGCATAATTCCTAAAAACTTACCAATCTACTTTTATGATATACTAATACCAGCTGTAAGAAATGTCAAAGGCCCAAGAGCTGGCTGCAGCCCACCACTGATCCTACTGCACAGTAAAGACCCCAAGCCTGACACTGGAAACTCTGTGTGATGAAAATCGACTTAGTCTCTGCAAGAAAGGACAACAGAGAAAAGTTCCTTTACTGTCTGCAGTATAGAGAGAAACCTTATGTGTTCAACTTAGAAATCCAAGTGTTCCATCATCTGTCTTACTGCACATACAACAATTCTCAAATTTGTTGATCTCATGACCACTTTGTGTTCTTAAAAATGATTGAGAAGCCAAAGAGCTTTTGTTTATGAGGACTAATCACTGAATATTTACCATACTAGAAATTAATACAGAGAAGTTTGCTTAACACATAGTCATTCATTTTAAAGATTTTTATTTGTTTATTTGAGAGAGAGAGAGTGAGAGGAGGGAGAGAGACAATTTCAAGTCGACTCTCTGCTGAGTACAGAGTCTGACACAGGGCTCAGTCTCACAACCTTGAGATCAAGACCTGAGCTGAAATCAAGAGCAGGTCAATCAACCTACTGAGCCACCCACACATCCCATATTCATTCATTTTAAAGTAACAGTAGGGACGCCTATGTGGCTCAATGGTTTAAGTGGCTGACTCTTGGTTTCAGCACAGGTCATAATCTCAGGTTCCTGGGATCGAGCTCCTGGCCACACCCTGTCAGGCACCACACTCAGCGAGAAATCTGCTTGTGGATTCTCTCTCCCTCTGCCCCTCCCCCACTCATGTGCCTTCTCTCTCTGTCAAATAAATAAATAATCTTTTTAAATAAATAAACAAAATAAAGTAACAATAAACCTCTTACATGCTAACTATTTTTATGAAAAATAATAATATTGTCCAGAATAAAAAACTTAATGGAAAGAGCAGTATTTTTGTAAACTCCTTTAATATCTATCAATAGATGGTGATTGGATATTCATACTTGCTTCTTGATTAAAACAGAAGATGAAAATCCAGTCTCACACAGATAAGACTGTTAGAAAAGAGAAGGAACTTTATTATTTTTTAAAATAATTGTGAATAAAAAAATAGTAATAATTGTGAATAACATTATTTAATAATATACCACGACTCAAAAAAATGGTAGTTTTTTAAAAAGGTAGGTTGTAATATGGAGTCTGAAATTGTGTCAATCAATTTTCCTACTCTGTTACATTAAAGTGACACATCTTCTACTTTTAATGTGTATTTTACCCACATATAATTTTGTTAATTCATGCAGTGGTCTTTTGAAATATATCAGTTAAACTAGTTACGTAGATTTTCTGAATGTTAATTTTTTTTTCATGTTGTATTTAAATTCCAGTTAGTTAACATACAGTGTAATATTAGTTTCAGGTGTAGAACTTAGTAATTTATCACTTACATACAACACCCAGTGCTTATCACAAGTGCCCTCCTTAATGCCCATCACATTATTTAGTCCATCCCCCCACTCATCTTCCCTACAGCAACCTTCCATTTGTTCTCTATAGTAAGAGTAACTTTTGGTTTGCTTCCCTTCTGTTTTTATCTTATATTATTTTCCTTCCCCTTCCTCTATGTTCATCTGTTTTGTTTCTTAAATTCTGCATAGGGTGAAATCATATGGTACTTGTCTTTCTCTGACTGACTTATCTTGCTTAGCATGATATTCTAGTTCCATCCATGTCATGCACATGGCAAGATTTCATTCTTTTTATGGCTGAGTATTATTCCATTGTATACAGATACCACCTCTTCTTTATCCATTTGTCAGTCTATGGATATTTGGGCTCTTTCCATAATTTGGCTACTGATAATGCTGCAATAAACATTGGGGTACATGTATCTCTCTTAATCAGTATTTTTGTATCCTTTGGATAAATGCCTACTAGTGCAATTGCTGTGTTAGAGGGTAGCTTTGTTTTTAACATTTTGAGGAACCTCCATACTGTTTTCCAGAGTGGCTGCACCAGTTTGCATTCCCACCAACAGTGAAAGAGGATTCCCCTTTCTCTGCATCTTCACCAATACTGTTGTTTCCTGACTGGTTAATTTCAGCCATTCTGACAGGTGCAAGGTGGTACCTCATTGTAGTTTTGATTGGTATTTCCCTGATGTTGAGTGATGTTGAGCATCTTTTCATGTGTCTGTTATCCATCTCGATGTCTTTAGAAAAAAAATGGCTATTCATGTCTTTTGCTCATTTTTTGACTGGGTTATTGATTTGGGGGTGTTGAGTTTGACACGTTCTTTGCAGATTTTGGATACTGACCCTTCATAAAATATGTCATTTGCAAATATCTTCTCCCATTCCAAAGTTCGCCTTCAAGTTTTATTGTTTCCTTCACCATATAGAAGTTTTTATCTTGGTGAAGTCCCAATAATTTATTTTTGTTTTTGTTTCCCTTGCCTCAGGAAACATATCTAGAATGAATTTGCTACAGCTGTATCAAAGAGGTTACTGCCTACGTTCTCCTGTAGGATTTTGATGGTTTCCTATCTCACATTGGGTTTTTCACCAATTTTGAATTTATTTTTTGTGTGTGGTATAAGAAAGTGATCCAATTTCATTCTTTTGCATGTTGTTGTCCAGGTTTCCCAACACCATTTATTGAGGAGACTGTCTTTTTTCCATGGGATAGTCTTTCCTGTTTTGTCAAAGATAAGTTAACCATATAGTTGTGGATCATTTCTGGGTTTTCTATTCTATTCTATTGATCTATGTGACGGTTTTTGTACCAGTACCATACTGTCTTGATGGCTACAGCTTTGTAATACAACTTGACATCTGAAATTGATGATCACTCCAACTTTGCTTTTCTTTTTCAAGATTGTTTTGGCTATTCAGGGTCTTTTGTGGTTCCATACAAGTTTAGGATCACTTATTTTAGCTCTGTGAATCATGCTGGTGTTATTTTGATAGTGATTGCATTAAATGTGTAGATTTCATTGGGTAGGATAGAAATTTTAATAATATACGTTCTTCCAATCCAAGAGTATGGTATGTTTTTCCAATTCTTTGTGTCATCTTCAGTTTTTTTTCACCAGTGTTTTATAGTTTTCAGAGTGCAGATCTTTTACCTCTTTGTTAGGTTTGTTCCTAGGTATCATATGGGTTTTAGTGCAATTGTAAATGGGATCCATTCTTTGATTTCTCTTTCTGCTGCTTCATTATTGGTGTATAGAAATCTGATTTCTGTACATTGATTTTTGTATCTTCTGACTTTACTAAATTCGTGTATCACTTGTAGAAATTTTTGGTGCAGTCTTCCAGGCTTTCTACATAGACTATCATGTCTTCTGCAAATAGTGAAAGTTTGACTTCTTCTTTGCTAAATTGGATGCCTTTTTTCTCTTTTTGTTGTCTGATTGCTGAGGCCTGGATTTCAGGTACCATGTTAAATAACAATGGTGAGAATGGACATCCCTGTCTTGTTCCTGACCTTATAGGAAAAGCTCTCAGGTTTTTCCCATTAAGGGTGGTATTAGCTGTGGTATTGACTACAAAGCTAATGCAGTACACAGAACATATATTTTGTAGGAAATTAAACTTTATGAAGAGAGATATATAGTTTTCTAAGTTAATGTGAAATCAGAAAATGAAAATTTGACCTATAATTTAATTATTTTTAAAAACCAATTTCACCAAGCACAGGGAAATAAAGCACAGTACCAAAAGTACACGGACTATGAAGTTGAGGTATATACCCTCTAACCCTACTTTGTTGAGGGTTTTTATCAAGAATGTATTCTGTATTTTGTCAAATGTTTTTTCTGCATCTTTTGAGAGGATCATATGGTTCTTATCCTTTCTTTTATTATTGCAGTGTATCATATTGATTGATTTGCAAATATCGAACCACCCTTGCAACCCAGGAATAAATCCCATGTGATCGTGTGAATGATTCTTTTAATGTACTGTTGGATTTGATTTGCTGGTATTTTGTTGAGAATTTTTGCATCCATGTTCATCAGGGATATTGGCCTGTGGTTCTCCTTTTTAGTAGGGTCTTGTCCAATTTTGGAACCAAGGAAATGTTTGTATTATAGAATGACTTTGGAACTTTTCCTTCCTTTCCTATTTTTTGGAGCAGTTTGAAAAGAATCGGTACAAACCCTCCTTAAAAGTTTGGGGGAGAGAGTATGCTGAGTGAAATAAGTCAAGCAGAGAGAGTCAATTATCATATGGTTTCACTAATTTGTGGAGCATAACAAATAACATGGAGGACATGGGGAGATGGAGAGAAGGGAGTTGAGGGAAATTGGAGGGGGAGGTGAACCATGAGAGACTATGGACTCTGAAAAAAAAACTGAGGGTTTTGAAGGGGCAGTGGGTGGGAGGTTGGGGTAACCAGATGGTGGGTATTAGGGAGGGCACATATTGCATGGAGCACTGGGTGTGGTGCAAAAACAATGAATACTGTTACGCTGAAAAGAAATTTAAAAAAAATTTTTTTAAATTATTTTTTAAATTAAAAAAAAAAAGTTTGGGAGAATTCTCCTAGGAAGTCCTCTAGCCCTGGACATTTCTTTTTTGGGAGATTTTTGATTACTGATTCTCTTTGCTGATTATGGGTCTGTTCAAGTTTTCTATTTCTTCCTATTTCAGTTTTGGTAATTTATGTTTCTGGGTACTTATCCATTTCTTCCAGCTTGCCCAATTTGTTGGCATATAATTTTTCATAATATTCTAATTGTTTGTATTTCTGTAGTGTTGATTGTGACTTCTCCTCTCTCATTTGTGATTTTATTTATCTAGGTCCATTCTCTTTTCTTTTTAATGAGTCTGGCGAAGCTTTATCAGTTTTTTATTTTTTTCGAAGAACCAGCTCCTGGTTTCATCGATCGTTTTTGTTTGTTTGTTTCCATATCATTTATTTCTGCTCTAATCTTTATTACTTCCCTTCTTCTTCTGGGTTTAGGTTTTATTTGTTGTTCTCTTAGTAGCTCGTTTAGGTGGAATGTTAGGTTGTGTATTTGAGATTTTTCTTGATTATTTCTTTCAATATTAGGGGATTTACTATCTGAAATCAGAAAAATTGACTACAAAGCTAATGCAGTACACAGAACATATATTTTGTAGGAAATTAAACTTTATGAAGAGAGATATATAGTTTTCTAAGTTAATGTGAAATCAGAAAATGAAAATTTGACCTATAATTTAATTATTTTTAAAAACCAATTTCACCAAGCACAGGGAAATAAAGCACAGTACCAAAAGTATGTGGTTCTCAATAAATACTGGTTGAACTGAAAACTGAACACCGCTAAAATCCGTGCTCCCTAATTACTTAAAAACCTTGACTTTGAAGAAGAGGGTTCCTGTCTCTTCAACTTAAATAAGTGACTCTAGAAAACTAACGGGTTTTACATAAGCCTAAATTTCCTTACTTGAAAACTGGAAATTATAACTCTATCTTTAGAAATAGATTTTTTTTTATTAGCTCATATTAGGTGATGTAAGTGAAAGCATTCTGCAAATGTTTAGGTCACTATACAATTCTTACAGCTATTCAATCAGTGCTATCAGACCATAAGTACTAAAACTTAAACTACAGCAACTTAAAAACCTATTTTCTATTTAACTGGCAAAAAAAGTGTATTTTGATTTTTAGCCTTGACATATGGCAATGAAACATGAATTACACATTGGATTCACACGTAAATGTCAGAAAATTTCTGTATTTTTTTATATGAAAGTTATTCCATTTGGAGAATCTGTTGCATTTTCATAAGAAATTAATAACTTGATCAAAGCCATGAAATAAAGTTTGCTGCATATATTGTGCCTTCTTTCACAAAATGGCTTTTTCAGATCTGTGTGTGCTACCAACCTTTGCCTCACAATACGGAAAGGAGAGCATTTACTAAAGAAGACTCTTTGCTCTGTATATCTTTGAGTTTTGTTTGCACTTGACATTTGAATTAATATGTCCCAATTCTCCCTCCAATTTACTCGAGAGTTTATTTTCGTTGGTTAAAAAAAAAAAAAAAACTGCAGGTAAGTCAGACGATAAACTGTGATAAGCCATTAATCCTCAGTGACAAGTAGGAGTCAGAAAGCTGCATAGACAACTGGGCTATAGCCTTCAATAAGACAACTGATAGTGAATCAGCATGTCACTTCCTATATCCTATACTGTAGGCCTCAAAACAGTAGCTGCCATTTTCTTCCTCTATTGAAAGTTATATAACATACTCCATTTAAAGAAAAACCCTTACCTCACAAGAACATACAGGAGAGAATATATTTTAAACACATTAGAAATACCAATTAGCATGATTTCCTCCAGCAGTATTCAATAGTGACTGATCTGGAACAGGTGCAGAATGCTTCCCAGTGAGGTCCAAAGTTACCTGTCTACCCCCCTTGTTCTCCTTACCTTTAGTCAGTGGTTTTTCTTTTAAGTGGACTACTGGGAAAAAAAACTTCATTTGTTTTTACCTTTACCTCCAAATACCTTTATTTATGCCTCATATTCTATTTCCTCTTGTTTCACAGAGACTGGTATTTTCCTAACCTATCCAGAGAAAACATTTCTTCCTATGTTTTCCATGCAATCATATTCAGCCTCCTTGTTTTTGACTAATTCACTCATAATGGCTACAGCTAGTGGTGCTTGGGTGGCTCAGTGGGTTAAGCATCTTCGGCTCAGGTCATGATCTCAGGGCAGTAAGATCAAGTCCCTTGTCAGGCTCCCTGTTCAGTGGAGAGTCTGTTAGTGCCTCCCCCTCAGTCCTTCCCCTTGTTTGTACTCTCTCTCAAATAAAGTCTTTAAAAAATAAAATGAAATAATTGCTACATCTAGGCTGTCTTTGACCTCACAACCTATAAACACATTCAAGCTTCCCCACTTGGACAGAGATTTCCTTATTTTTGTCATTCCCTCAATCAAATTTTTTCCCTCTTATTTCCAGTATCCTTAAGATGTCATTTATATTTGGGCGCCTGGGTGGCTCAGTGGGTTAAAGCCTCTACCTTCGGCTCAGGTCATGATCCCAGGGTCCTGGGATCGAGCCCCACATCGGGCTCTCTGCTCTGCGGGGAGCCTGCTCCCTCTCTCTCTCTCTGCCTGCCTCTCTGCCTACTTATGATCTCTGTCTATCAAATAAATAAATAAAATCTTAAAAAAAAAGATGTCATTTATATTTATTGTTCCCACTTTCTAATTGATTTTTCTATATGGCTTTTATTACCATAAACTCTAATAAAATGGATCTCACTTAGATCACCACGGCCCTCCTAACCAGAACCAAAGGTCTTTTCCAAGTGTAGTACTTTCACCTATTGCATTTGACATAACTCCTCCTCTTAAAAACTCTCCTCTTCTGGTTTTTTCAACACCGTTCTTTGTTTTCCTCCCACGTCTCTGACAACCCCCTTTTTTTTTCCTTCAGTGTCCTTGTATTAGTTATCTATTCCTGTGTAAAAAATCACCCTAAAACTTAGAGGCTCAAAGCAACAAATGTTAATTCACTCCAAGTGTCTGTTGGTCAGGAATTCACTCTGGCTCAGGTCTCTGATGAGGTGCAGTTATGACATTGCCTGGGGCAATAGTCACCTAAAGGTTGGAATGGGACTGGAGGGTCATCTTTCATGAGCTTCCTCCATGTGGCTATTGGCAGAAGTCCTCAGTTCCTCTCCAGCTTACTACAGGTGTTCCAGTTCCCCACAGTTCCCCACTTCTACCTCAATTGCTAGAAACCTTGGTTCCTCACTCCATGGGTCCTTCTACATATAGGCTGTCTGATTGTCTTCATGATGTGGCATATGACTTTCCCCAAATCAAGCAAAGAGGTAGATAGAAAGACAGACAGACAGAAAGCTGCAATACCTTTCATGCTCTAGTATTTAAAGTTGTACACTGCCACTTTTACTTGAATTCTATTTGTTGGACGTAAGCCACTAAACCCAGTCCAACACTCAAAAAGAGAGGAATTAGATTCTACCTCTTGAGAAGTATGAGTTAATATGTGGACATATTTTTATATTACAACCGACTTCTACGTTGCATTTTTTGAACTTTACTGTTCCTGAGGAGTCTTATCACAGTCCTCTTACCTTCTCACTTTATTCTCTTCCTCAGTGATCTCAACTACTCCAAAGGTTCCAAATGTCAGCTATATTGTTTAAAATATTCTCCTATGTTTAGTCTCAAATCATGATTTGAAAGATTCATTATTCTAGTTCTGACCTGACTTCCAAATTCATATTTGTATTGTCAACTGCCTGTCATATGTCACCAGAAAGCCAACTCAGCTTAACCAGAACCAAATTCTTGTTTTCCTTTCTCTTCGCTCCCAGTTCAGCTAGTTCTTCTAGATCTTCAACCCAGTTTCCAAGATAGAAAACATGAAATTATCCTCAATTCCTATTTCTCCTCACCTCTCAGGACTTTGATATAGATTCACCCTCATTGTTTATACCTCCTAAATAACAGTTTATTTCCTCTCTTCATCATCACTATCTCTGTAAAACTGTCATCATTTCTCTCTAAGACTACTACAGTAGTCTTATAATAATTGATTTCTATGTCTAGTCTCTCCTCTTTCTAATTTATCTTTTGTCAGATTTATCTTGGCTAAAATATATATCTGAGATCATATATCTCTATAAAAACCCTGAATGGTTCACTAATAACTTCAGTTTAAAGTCCAAGTCCTTTAAAATGATATACAAGGCCCTTTAAAATCTAATCCTAAAATGTTTTTAACTTCATCTCTTGTCACTGTCCTAACACATCTTCACCAAATCACTGGCATTCCCCAAAAATGTCATGTACTTTCACATAGTCATATATTTGCACATGCTATCTTCTGTCTGAAATACTCACCACTCTCCACTCTGCTTGGTAAACTCCTATATTCAGAGTTCAAACAGCACCTCCTCTAAGCTCCTCTCTCTGACTTCCCTAGGTGAGAAGTCATTTTTATCACACCATCACATATCCTGTTGGCATATCTTTGTCACCCATATGTCATGAATGTTTTTTAGGACTGCTTCAATTTCAGATGTTCTGTCTTTATTTCCTCATGAGAACATGAATAAATTTGCCAGACTATGTTTCCCTCTTCTTAATTCGGAAAATGTGATTGCTAGTGACACTACTTGTCCCCTCCAGGAACTGCAGAGTAACTATTGCAGGAAGACACCTTCTCTTGCAGAAATTTTGGAACATAGTTAAATTTTATGTTGCAAACACTCATCATTAAAGAAGACGAAGAGTCATTTCAAGACCACAGCACAAGTATATATTTTAATAACATTTACATCCCTTCTCCACATTGCCCATTCCCCATACCCCCCACCCCAACACACCATTAAAAATCCACATTTCATAATAAGCAGCTGTGTCATCAAGAGAACTGGAAGAAAGGAAGCCTACAAATGCATCTCTACACCTAATTAAAGATGTTTATCCTCAGAAACCTCACCTATTAATGTCGTCCTTTTCTTGTGGAATCTTGGCATTTGGTGACATATAGCACATCCCCATAATTACTGGAAAATTCCCCAGATGGAAGTTGATGCTCAAAACATCTTGGCCCAGAGGCTTTTTATCAAATTCATTTTCCATAGATAAGATAAATACCAAAACTAAATATACTTTTGCAGAGCAAATGGGAAGGAACTCTCAGCTATCACCTCAGTTCTTAACCACCATGTACTTAAAACACACACACACACAAATATTCATTGAGTTCATTCTAAGAGACAGTTTGTGTTAGATGCTGTTAATGTAGTGGTAAATAAGACACTTAGGATCCCTGCTCCCATGAAGTCTACATTCTGGGGCAAGTGACATCTGATTAAGAAAAAAAGAAACAGGGGTGCCTGGGTGGCTCAGCAGGTTAAAGCCTCTGCCTTCAGTTCAGGTCCTGGGATCGAGCCCCGCATCGGGCTCTTTGCTCAGCGGGGAGCCTGCTTCCCTTCCTCTCTCTCTGCCTGCCTCTCTGCCTACTTTTGATATCTGTCTGTCAAATAAATAAATAAAATCCTTAAAAAAAAGAAATAAAGAAGCAAAAGCACAAAGTAATTACAAACTGTGGTAAATGCTGTTAAAGAAATGATGAGTGATGAGATGGAGATCACCTGGGAGTTGGGGGATGGAAGTCCTTTAGATAAAATGTTCATAGGTAGGCATTTGGAGGAACTGGCATTTGAGCTGAGACCGCTGAGATGAAAATGAGCCAGTTATGTGGAGATCTGGCAGAAGAATATACCGCAAAGAGGGACTAAGAGCAACCATACCCTAAATACAGTACCCTAATCACAAAATGCAGGTTACCAGCAAATAACAGTATCCACATAAACATGGAAAGAAATACAGGCCAAGACAGTTTGAAATATCTATAAACATCGGAACTTTGTCTTACATTGGATGCTCAAGTACAATTCATCCTAATTCTAAATGAGTACCCACATTTTTAAACCAACTCCAGAGTCAAAATTACCCTGTTGACAATCTCCTACCTGAAAGGTTCATCTCAGTAAGCATCCCTGTCAGAGTTGCCTCTTCTCACTTTCCTCCCTGAGCTGCTTTTCCTACGTCTGCCTTTTAAATGCTGTTCCCCTATATTCCTATTGTTTTTGCTCTATATAATCTCCCTCAACATCATCCATTCCCATTGACGTTCATATGTTCCAAAGTCTCTCCTGAGTTTTCAATATGCCATATGTCAAATATCCATATGCCATTTCTCCACATGATGTCCTGCTAGCACCACCCTATATGCAACTGAGCCAAAACTGGATGCCTTACCCCCTACCCCCTATACTCTGTACATTACTGATCTAACCCACCTAACATCATCACTGATCATTTGGCCATGCTTGACACATGGAAATCCTCTCCTTACTTTCTGGCTTCTTCTGCCTCAGCTCTCACATCTAGTCACCCAATCTCCCATTTATACATTCCTAATATTTCTTGGAATAAGTTCCTTTAGAAATTAATGAGTCAGCACTAAACTATTTACTTCTTTATACTATGACCTGAATTATATGGTAATATAAACTAATTTTGTGCTTACCATGTGTCATGCACTCTGATGCATTATGTCATATAATTATATATATATAATTATTTCTCTTTTATATATGAGGAAACCAAAGCTTAGAGATGTTCAGGAATTTGCCTAAAATCACTTACAAAAGTGGAAAGGATGAGATTTAACCCATATAGTTCTGACTTTAAAATTTGATCTTCTAAACAGTGTATCATAGAAAAGAAGTAGAAGTTAGTTTTCTTAACAGAAAAATGAAGCATTTAACTTGATAGTTCTTTCCAGGAACAAACTTAAAAACCACTTCAAAGATTTTAGCATTCTGGGATAACTGCTAAATCCAGATACATAGGTGACATGGTGTTTGATTAATTAAATCAGTTATTCTAAAAATTATTCAGATAGCAGACATCTGGAAGTTGTGGTGTTACTTGAGCAATAACAAAATATATATATATACACTTAATTTCACAAAAACCTAGATATGTTTCAAACAGAAAATAAGACTAATTTTATGTAATATCCTCAGATTACTTGAAATGTATATAAAACATGAAGCCACATGAAGTATTTTATCCATGACTGCTAGTTTCTTCATTGTTCATTTGTTTGATGATATGCTAACTAAAAATGCTAGCAATCTACTTTTTAAGAACATATATGAAGGAGAAATATTGAAAATGAGAATATGAGTTTTTTGCAATAGTTCAAGCAAGAGATGTGTCCTGGGAATAAAATAGTGAGGTAGGAAGGGCATAATCTGAAAAATATTTAAAAGGTAGAGTCATTAGGGGGCACCTGGGTATCACAGTAGGTAGAGCATCCCACTCTTGGTTTTGGCTCAGGTCATGATCTGAGAGTCATGGGATCAAGCCCCACATCAGGCTCCTCTGCTCATTGTGGAGTCTGCTTGAGCCTTCCTCTCCCTCTTCCTCTGCCCCTCCTTTCCCCTTCCCCACTCACTCTCTTGCTCTCTTTCTCTCTCTCTAAAATAAATAATTCTCTTTAAAAAATAAAAGAGAGAATAATTAGGACTTGACTGGATTTGGAAGCTGAAGTAGGAATCAAAGATGACTCATCAATTTCTATTTATGGTACCTAGATAAAAGGTAGGCAGTTTCTGTTACATACACGGGGCTATTTATGAAAAACTCAAGAGTGTGGAGTCTAGTATGTGGGGTACAGAGGGGAGAGGAAAGTTGTCCTAAAATGAAGAGTATAAACTGAAATAACCAGATAAAAAGTAATCATTATTGGGCTGAGAAAAGTATAGAATCCTTAGTATTGAATTCGAAGGGGCATGGGAAGCCAACAGAAAACTATTAATAGGGCAATGACATGATTGATGGGAACTTATTTTAACTTCAATGAAACAAAAAATATTTGTAAATTGTACATCTTGATATCTTGACAAATGCCATAATAACTATTATCAGAATGGCACCAAGAAATATTTCAAATAGCAGTAGATAAGTCACCCACATAAGTCACCCATTTAAGAAAATTTTATGTCAGTGTAGGTTGAAGTGAAGGTTTACAGAATTTAAACTCATACTGACAAGTGAAAAGAGATTTTACATGCTCTATTGAAACACTGGCAAATCTTTTGTAATAGTTTATTATTTTGGAGAGAAAAAAATGTCTTAAAGGAGACTGCCTACGTGTCAGAAGCATTTTGAAGAACTCATTACATATAAATCAAAATACTTTCTACTATGTACTGCCTCAACTCATAAAATGCATCGGTGAATTATGTGACCAGATTGGTCTTATTTCTATGACAAGAATTTGTTTAGATAAGCTAGCAGTCTTGCCTCTGCTCACCGTAATAGCAACATCTACAGAAGAGACTGGTCCTTTACCAGTCAGGGCTGTAGTACTTTGCTAGAGCTGCCATGACAAAATGCCACAGATGGGTGGCTTACCCAACAGAAATTTATATCCATATGATACTGGAGGCTAGCAATCCAAGATCAAGGTGGTGGTTTCTTCTGAGGCCTCTCTCCTTGGCTTACAGATGGTGGCTTTCCTGCTCTGTCCTCATGTGGTATTTTCCCTGAGTGCAGCCATTTCTAATGTCTCTTTGTATGTCCAAATTTCCTCATCTTATTAGAAGACCGGTTAGATTCCTTTAGAGCCAACCCTAATCACCTCATTTCAACTTAATCAACTCCAGAAAAGCCCTATCTCCAAACACAGTCACAGTTTCACATTTGGAGGTACTAAGATTGGTGCTTTAACATATGAATAAAGGGGGAACACAATTCACTCCACTACAGAGTCCTTGGTTGTAAACAACTAAAATCAAGAATAACTTAAGTAAAAAGCAAATTTATTGGAAATATTTCTCACAGAATTTAAGGAATCCTGGAAATCTTAGTAAATCCGAATCTTAGGGAGCCTAGAAAATCAGGCTAGGAAAACAGAGCAGCAGGAGAGAATACCAAAGAATATAATTAGAAAGTCTAGTGCAGATGTTGCCACTGGCCTACCACCAATGGATCTGTAATCCCTAAAATGCCCTTAAGAACTCCAGAACTCTTTCTGAGTCTTGTCTCGTTCCTTTGAGGACAAAGCCTTAGGTGTAGGTGGGAGAGAAAGAAGAATCTTCCTGCCCTTCCCTAGATTATGAATTGAGGATCTGGTTGTGTGGGGTAAGGGAAAAGGAGAAACTTGCCCCCATTTAGCTTGTAAAGTGGGAATTATAACATAATGGGTAATTCTTTCTCACACACACAGGGAGGACCTTTGTTTGCTTTGTCTTACATCTTGGATCTCTACCCTGTTCTCTTTCTTCCCTCCCTTTTTATTGATATATAAGTAACATATAACACTGTGTTAAGTTTAAGGTATACAACATGATTTGATATACGTATATATTACAAAATGATACTGTGATAAAGTTAGTTAACACATCCATCATGTCACATAGTTACTTTTGTTATGTGTGAAAGAACTTTTAGAATCTATTCTCTTAGCAATTTTCAAGTATATGATACAGTATTATTAACCATGGCCAAGAAGGACCTTTGGATGTTGGGTAACAACAGTAATAAAAAATCTACTTCCATTCCAAATCTACACCCTAGTGACTCAGGTTCAAAAAATATATTCTGATGTCTTCTAAAGATGTAAAGTTTTGGAAATGGTATCCAAGGCAGTAAATTCACAGCCTGTCCATCAAATCAGCCAGGCAGGTATGGCTTTTTTTTTTTTTTTTCCTCTCTCTCTCTCTCTCTTTAATGGTGTGCATTTACCTCAGGCTTGGCTGTGGTCCCACCATTCCCTAATGTATTTCACTCATCTTGACACCGAAATGTATATCCCTGCCTTTTGGGCATTTGAATTTGGTAACCCCTGAATACAACTTTAAACTTTGTTTTGTGGGAGTTTAGCTTGAATTATGAAGTGGAGTAGCAGGTATAGAATTCCTCCTCTTGTTGCAGTTTTCTATCAGAGATTGCAAACCAGCAATTACCTTATTTCATAAAACAGTGAGTTCAATTAGATTTCTGACTGATGAAGAAATGACTGTGAGAGAGAGCTATCAGAGAAGACACCATATTTAGAAATGTTTATTTTTCAATTGAGGCCAGGAAGGATCTTTTTCCTCTACATAAATCACAACTTCAGGGCAGAAACAAAAGCAAATGTGAAAGGCAGAAGGTAGTTAAAAATTATGGACCTGGCACTACTAATTTATGAGATTCTAGATTCTTTGTATTTTCCCCCATATTTGTTACTTATTATTGATCAGATACATAAGAACAATTGCCAGTAAAATTCTTCCAAAAACAAAGGGCCCAAAGTGTATTTTTGAAAGCACTAAAAAGTAACAATTAAGACAACTACATTCTACCCCTCTTTAAAGGAGAGAATCCCCAAAGAATCAAATCAATTATAAAACTGAGTAAAGAGGAAAGAAGGCTGGGTCCCTCTGTGCTCTAACAAGAACAACCACAAAAATAACAAGAGATAAACAAGGAAATAAATAAGGGAGTAAATAAAGAAGTAAAAGATAAGGTGGTCCATCAACCTGGGACAGGAGCCCAGAGGAAGTAAATTTCATGATTGTATATATAGCCAGTACCCGACTTATGAAGGTTTGACTTAAATTTTTTTTACTTTTAATAATACAAATGTGATATGTATTCAGTAGAAACCATATTTCAAATTTTGAATTTTTATCTTTTCCCAGGCTACTCATATGTCATAAGATACTCTCCCAATGCTGGGCAGAAGCAGCAGCAACAGCTCCTAATCAGCCACGTGATCACAAGGGTAAACAACCAACAGACCCATAACCATTCTTTACCCATAGTGCCATTCTGTTTTTTTGTTTTGTTTTCTTTCATTTTGTTTTAAGATTTTATTTATGTATTTATTTACTCTGACAGAGAGACAGTGAGAGAGGGAATAAACCAGGGAGAGTGAGAGAGGAAGAAGCAGGCCTCCTGCTGAGCAGGGAGCATGATGCAGGGCTTATTGTGGGCTTGATCCCAGGATCATGACCTGAGCTGAAGGCAGACACTTAATGACTGAGCCACCCAGGCACCCCTGCCATTCTTTTTTTTGCTTTCAGTACAACGTTCAATAAATTGCATGAGCTATTAAATACTTCATTATAAAATAGGCTTTGCATTAGATGATTTTGCCCAACTGTAAGCTAATGTGAGTGTTCTGAGCATGTTTAAGGTAGGCTAGGCTAAGCTATGATGGTCAGTGGATTAAATATATTAATTGCACTTTGACTTAGTATTTTCAGCTCACCATGGTTTTATCAGGACATAACCCCATCGTAAGTTTAGAAAGATCTGTATATACACAAACACATATACCCAAGCACACACACCCATACTTGGGATTCTTTGGCATTATCTAGCTTATGTAGAAAGCTACTACTCAAATAATCAATTGCACTAATTAAAGGAATCTTAGCTCTCTCCTTATGGAAATTAGTGAAAAAGATTTAAAACCTTTATCTATAAAGATGACTCTAGGCCCTATAGTACTTTTCTAACAGAAACAGATTAAATGATAATCATGGAACAAAAATAACAGCCAAGCATTACATTAAAAAACACACGCAACAGTATTTTGGTTTGTAGAAATATTAACAGGCACCAACCATTCATTCACGTACTTTTTCAAACAGGACCATTTTTGTAATA
Organism: Lontra canadensis; assembly: GCF_010015895.1. NCBI lineage: Eukaryota > Metazoa > Chordata > Mammalia > Carnivora > Mustelidae > Lontra > Lontra canadensis. The sequence goes on from NW_022631005.1 coordinate 10,626,797, forward strand.
TTAGTGATAGAAATCTAGACTTTTGTAATATTATTGATAGGAATTTAGATAGATATGAAACTGTCAAAGTTGAAATCCGTGGCTCAGCTTTTAACATAACCTTGGGCATGTTTCTTCCTTTCTGTGCTTCATCTATAAAACGCAAATAGTAACAATTCCTACCTCAAAGTCCTTGTGATAACTAAATGAAATAATGTGTGTAATGTGCCAAGTAGTTTCCAGCCTTTCAAGAACTTAATGAAAGTTGTTGAGATGTGCTCTCCACCCCCAAACTAGGTTTGGTTTTCACATTACAAATGGGTTTTTAGAAATCATCTAGACACTTTCCTGAAATCTGAAAATGATTTGATAAGTACAGTACATCAAAAGAGTTCAAGTTCCCCCTTCTCTGGGCTGCCACCCCTGGCTCCCTTCAAATGAAACTTTTTCCATGTCTTAATGAGGCTTTGCAGGAACCCGAAGCATGCTGTATTCGCCGGCCCTGTTCCATCTGTGCCTGAGAAAGTACTTGAGTACCGTGGCCTCCGAGCAGCCCTGAGTTGCGGCGGCTGCTCGGTGATCTTTCAGGATGGGAACGGTAAGGGCAATCATTAACCGAGCAGGCAGGACAAAAGAATCGCCCATCCTCAACAACAACGAACCTGAAGGGAGGACCAAAGCGCAGCGGGCGCCAACCAACTCGCCCCATTAATCCTAAGGCCTGACACAACCTAGAAAGGACCAGGTGGATGAAAGACATCACAAGCGATGCCAAGTCATTTCCCCACGTCCCTTCCCTGCCCCCTCCTAGCCGGCCGCGGCAGAAGCGCACGCGCAGCCCCGTTTCCGGACGCCCTCCTCGCGACCCACAATGCTCTGCGGCACCGACCTGTCGCAAAGGCCGCATTTCGGCGGCGAGTGAGCGCCTTGCTTTCCGTGCGGTGCGGCGGCGAAGGAGGCCCGTGTCCTCTTCCTCCTGCCGCGGGGCCAGATCCCCTGACGGTGTCCAGCTGCGCTTAAGTCTGGCCGGTGCCACCTGTCTCCGCAATGCCCCCCAAGAAACAGGCTCAGGCCGGGGGCAGCAAAAAGGCGGAGCAGAAAAAGAAGGAGAAGATTATTGAAGTGAGTACCCACCCCCTCCCCCACTCATGCTGTGAACCCTCAGGGAAGCAGCCTCCTGATTCCCGGCTCCACGGCTTCTGCTCTTGTCTTCCGGGACGACGTGTCCCCCTCTGGCTCTGTGGCCCACTGCCCCTTCCCAGCCCCGTGATGACGCTCCCTACCTCTCATCGCTATAGTGACGCTGCTGGCGCCCCCGCACCCAGCCTTTGCTTCTCCGCCCACGCGCCCGCCTTCACCGACCCAGGTCCGAGAGGGCACCCCTCTCCCCTTCCCGTTTCAGGGTTTTGACCTTCGCTAGTCCTTAAAATTGAGAAGTTTCTAGCCTGGTGTTTTTGGAAAGTACGCTGAATGGGCTTGGGTTAGACTTTTTCTGGGGGGTCGGCTCGTGAGGAGCCTTTGTGTTCCAATTTTACCCATCACTTAGGAGTGGTAGTTTCGAGCTAACAAATTACCACTTCGTGGCCTTTTCGATCCATTACAAGTTCCAAGTGGTTTCTTTAAGGTCGCAGCTCACCGTTTTGTACATGGCTCTCTATATATATGCATTGTGAATTACATCTGCCCTGCTTTAAAAGAGATTGTTTCAGTGTCGCTAGCTGTATTAAGTGCCGTATTTGAATTTGTTATGTATTCACAGATATGTAGATGCACATGTATATATGTGTGTATACACACACATTTTTTCAATTAGTGCCCTGAGTCTACAGCTCTTTATGGCCGAGGAACATTATTGACGTTCTTGAATGCCTTCTAATGACTACCAGTGAGTTTCCTGAGAGTGAACCATCAGTGACTTTTAAACAGTTCTTCGTGTTCTTTGGATATAATTGGAAAAACTATGACCATTTTCCTGCTTATGGTATACCTGAATAATGGACACCCTTTGTGGAATTGTTACTTTTTATCAGAACTCGACCAAAATGCATGTTGGTTGTTTTGAAATGAGTTTATTTATAAATGATTACTGGTTTTGTTTATTTGTTTTTCAAAGGTTTTATTTATTTGTCAGAGAGAGAACACTCAAGCAAGAGGAGCAGCAGACAGAGGGAGGAGCAGGTTCCCCACTGAGCAAGTAGCCCATGTGGGACTTAATCCCAGGACTCTGGGATCATGACCTGAGTGGAAGGCAGATGCTTAACCAACTGAGCCACCCAGGCATAGCTAAATGATTACTGTTTTTAATATTTGGTATTTATAGCCTTGAAAAACAGCAGTGAAAACCCTCAAGGCTTCATAGTATAAACCTTATTGGAACTTGTCTTTGTCAATTTTTACAGAATTTTTAAATTCTGGTTTAACATGCTTATATAGAATTCTAGTAATCTTTGCTGAGTTCCAGCTCTGAAGCAGAACCTGTATTCATTCTTTCTTTTTTTTTTTTCTATCTTTTTTTTTTTTTTTTTTAAGTTGGTTCTACTTGGGCCCATCTTAGGTCTTGAATTCATAACCCAGAAATCATGGCCTGAGCTGAGGTCAAGAGTCGGACGCTGAATTAACTGAGCCACTCAGGTGCACCCTCCCAACCTGTATTCTTATTGCTAATTTGTTCTATTTAGAACTGTGATGAAGCAGATAGCCAGGACTTTAAAAGTAAATGACTATCTTCTTCACACATGTGTCTCCTGTCCCCTTTTTGAACAATCTGGACACTAGCACTTGAGTAGATCTCTGGGAATGGTGATCTCATAGCACTCAGTGCTATGTAAACGAGGGACATTTTAGGGATCACATTATACTTGTCAGTTTCCTTTACTAAGATTGAATTAACGTGATACAAAGTGAAATTTCTTTATAGACGTGAAATTAAATGTTACCTGACAAAGTATACCTCCTACATTATTGAACTTTAACTGTATGCAGTGATTTTATTTGAAATTGGCAGTAGTATTTTTGTTTTAAGGAGTTTTACATGAAAGTTTATGTACTGTTTATCAACTAAAAGTGTAGGTATATAATGGGTTCATTCATCTTGTACACAGTTATTCTTAAGGTAGAGAGAAAGCAACCTTAGTTTCATTAATGAAAACTTAGCCAAAGAAAAATACAAAATAAGACAGCTGCATTTTTTAACCAAAAATACCCTAACAGTGATGATATTAGCCTGCCCCTCCCCCCCATTTATCATATATGGTGGGCATCTTTTTTTTTTTTTTTTTTTCCCTTAATGGTAGTAAGGTTTTGTAGACTCAAGTGTACTGCATGGATATTTGCTACCAGTGGAGAGGTACAAGTTTATCATTTGTTGTGTTTATCATTTGTTAAGTTTAAGTGTTAAGTTTATCATTTGTTGTGAAATGAGATTTACGTAGAAAATTCTGTTACTCAGCCTGGTTAGGAAACAATATATTCCTCTTTGTTAAATATTATAGATGACTTTTTTTTTTTTTTTTTTTAAACTTCCCCCAAACCCTAGCATATCCTGATGGCTAGTGTATGGGGTTAAGGATGAAAATTGATTGAGGAGCTGGGAGCAAAGCCTTATCTACTTCTTATCAGCAAAATGGAACTAATTCCTATATTATAAAGCCATGGGTTAAATGAAATGACATTTGTAAAATAATTGACATATAGATAATAAATGGCAGCTGCTATTATTTACTATTTAAAAAAGAACTAGGAAGTGAAAATAATCAGACTGGCCTGTGCTATCTATAAAGGGTTTACTTTCTGTCACCTGAAATAATTTCCTTCTGTTGCCTACATTTTTTTCTTTCTCTCTTTAACCCTTCCAAAATGTATTAATTGATTTGCATTAATAGGTATTTTCTTTCTGAAATGAGTATATCAAAATATGTTATGGTTCTGTTGGACATTTATGCAGTTATCTCAAATGGCATATACTATTTGCTTTCTTATAGCTAATATTTAATAAACTGAAGTCAACTTTGAGAAGTAGATTTCAAAATGGAAAGAGAAAGGATCCTTGGGTTGTAGGGCATGCAAATAAATTGTCCAGCTATGGACTTGTAGCAGCAAGAAAGTGGTAGTAAGACACCTAAAGAGATGGTATCCAGATGTATAAAGGATGGAGAAAGAGAAATGATTGGTTGCCAATGGAAAAACTTTAGTCAAGGTCAGTTGTTGATTATTTGAAGTTAGATTAACCAGCTGTAGAATATCCATTTCATGAATGGAGAACAAAAATACATTAGACAGTGCATGTGGCGGGTGGGGGAGGCAGACAATGACTAACGAAATAAAACAGTGCTTGCTTCTGCTTACCCTAGTGTCCCAAAAGGTAGTCTCTAGTTGTCTTGGAGTACTATTCAGTATTGTCCTGCTCTCCCAACCCTTCCCCCTTGTTTTCACATATCTTATTTAAGGACTGGAGGCTGGCTGTAAAAGAAGCAGGATTACTTAATGGGATGGCAGGGGGAAGAAGAAAGGGTCAGTTTTAAGTGAAGTCTGGAGTTCATTGAATGTTAAGGCTCTTGGAGCTTCAAGGAGCCATCCTTAAGTAAAAAAAAAAAAAAATACGTGTTTTCTAAACTGCTTTGTATTTAGTTTTGCACATCTAAAACATACACATACACTGTTCCTTCCTTATAACCTAAACTTTGGGACCATATTGATCCAATGAGGACTACTGTTTCCAAGTTTATTTTTTATTTTTTATTTTTTTTAAAAGGGTTTTTTTTTAAGATTTTATTTGATTGAGAGAGAGAGAGAAAAAGCACGGGAAGTGGAGGGTCAAAGGGAAAAGCAGACCCCCTACTCAGTGGGGAGCCCAATGCCAGACTCCAGGATCCTGACCAGAGCACGAGGCAGTTGCTTAACCAACTGAGGCACCCAGGCGCCCCTTCCAGTTTTATTTTAAGCACGATTTGGGTTCAATTGTAACCTCCAGTCTTCCTGTCTCATACTCCCCACCTGCAAAAAATCCAGGTTAATCTTCACATAAGTGTCCTAAATTCAAGAAAAAGGGAGAAAGCCCTTTTGAAGTATTCCAAATTATAAACCATCCTATTTTCAAGAGGCGGTGTTAGTATCCCACATCAACATTGTGGTATTCAGAAAGCTTTTTGTGTACCAACCTGCACAGTAACCTAACTAGGTTTCTCTGGAAAATAGTTTTTCATGGTGGAAAGAACAAAGACTTTGCTTGGAGTCAAATATACCTTGGTTCAAATATCATCTGTGTCACTTAATAGTTAACACTTAGTGAGCCAGACACAATTATCAGTGTGTTGGAGAAAGAGAAGACAAGCCACCTACAAGTGATAAATTTATGCAGCTTTTTTAATTCTCTCAGTGAGATAAGTTTTATCACCCTTTTTATAATTGAGGAAACAGGTACAGGGATTAAATAACTTGCCCAAGGTTACTAAATTGGCTGTTTGAACCACAATTCAAACCCAGGAAGTGTGGCTGCAGACCCCCTACTGTTAACCAGTGTGCTCCACTACTTTGTAGTAAATCTTTCAACTTCCACAACAGTCCTAAAAGGTTAGAGTGAGACCCACTTTACAAATAAGAAAACTGTGGCAAAGAAGGTAATTTGCTCAGTTTTGTTTGAGCTTAGAACTTTTGCAGCCTGGCTCGAGCTTATACTCTTAAATCATTACACTATACAGTCTGACTTCAGAAGAATTGTTGAACAGTTCTCAGCTTCAATATAACATAAGATTGTTAAGAGGATTCAATAAAATATATGTTGACTTTAGGTTTCATGAATGCTGAATAGATGTGTCCCCTGTCTCTGTGAAAAAAATAATGATTTCTGAGCTCTAACCTAATTAAAGACTTTAAAAACACAACTCATTCATTATCTCTTTTAGGCTGGTTAATTATGTGCTAAAGCGGTGTAATTAAACCTGAAAAACTGTTTTTCTTCTAGGATCTGGAGCTTGTATACGTCTATCAGAAACTGTTGTCATGAGTGTTTTTTTCTAACTAGGCAAGTCCCCTTAGAGCACTTTTTTCTTTCCTAAATCTTCATATGATAGTATCTATCTTGCTGTTTGGCCTTGTTTATTCAGTAATTTTGTGGTTAACTTATGGGGCATGGTTTGAACCCTAGTTACGCTTTTCTCTGGCTGGCCTTATGTAGATGTACTTGCACTTTGATCTTGATATTTTTATCTAGGATTTTTCCATCTCCCCTACCTCCCATGAGAACTCACTTTTTGTAAAAGGAAAGTGTCATTTCATACCTGGTTCCTGCATGTGCTCATTTCTTTTCATATTTCACATTATACTTGACCATCTTTTCTTCTTACTGAATTGAATATTGAACTCTCTTACCTATAAAAACAAGGGACACCAAGGGCACCTGGGTGGCTCAGTGGGTTAAACCTCTGCCTTCAGCTCGGGTCATGATCTCAGGGTCCTGGGATCAAGCCCCACATCGGGCTCCCTGCCCAGCGGGGAGCCTGCTTTCCCCCTCTTTCTGCCGGCCCCTCTGCCTAATTGTGATCCCTCTCTCTGTCAAATAAATATATTTTTTTTAAAAGGGGAGGGAGGACAGTGGCCCTAAAAAAACTCCCAAGTTCAGCATGTTTGTATGTTCTACTTTTTTTTACATGCGTAAATTACAGAAAATTCATGTAGAATTTTGAAATATGGGATATTAAAACGAGAGAAATTTAAGTAGGGGAAAGTGAAATTTTGGTATATGGATGGATGTAGATGTGAATGAATAAAAAGATACTACTTAATGAGAACTTTCTAGAGCTGAACTGTCTTCAGCTTTGCAAATGTTAAGAAAACTGAAAAATCTGTTTTACTGATTTTGAGATTCTGTAAAGTTACATCATGCTGAATGTTTTCAAATACTAATCATATCAGTACTGTTTTTCATTTCCAATGTGTCCACATAGGTATTCTGCAGCTGTAATACTTCCTATTACTTTGTCCCTTCCCTCAGAATAATACCAAAATGAAGGCTTTAAAATCGTCAGTTTATTCCAGACTGATTATTTTTAGAGGGTCTCACGTTTCTTTCAATAGTATAGACCTTTTTACCACTTCATCCTTTCTCAGACCTACCCACAAACAAGAGAATGAAAAAGATGCAAACTCCCATTTTAAAATTAAACATCTAGGGTCAGCTAGTCGATTCATTTGGTAGAGCATGCAACCTTTTTTTTTTTCCAGATTTTATTTGTCAGAGAGAACAAGCAGACAAGCAGGGGAAGCAGGCTCCCCACTTAGCAAGGACCCCCCCCACCCCCAATATGGGACTTGATCCCAGAACCCTAGTATCATGACCAGAGCCAAAGGCTGATGCTTAACCAGCTGAGCCTCCCAGGTTCCCTGAGCATGGAACTCTTGATCACGAGGTCATGAATTCAACCTACATATTGGGCATGAAGCTTACTTTAAGAAATAAATAAATTTTTAAAAAGGATAAAGTTAAACATCTGTTTGAACCTCAGTCTACAAAGATTGATAGTGTATGGATAAGTTGGTAACTGGCTCAGTAGAAGAACAAAGCTCAACCAAGACACTCAAGCACCCGTATAAATAAATCTTTAAAAAATTTTTTTAATTGTTTTGAGAAGATAATTCTCTTACAAAAAACAAACAAACAAACAAAACCAGTGGAGTACATAATATTTATGCAGTATTCCTAAAATGTGTTCGGTAGTACATAATCCCTTAGGGTACTCTGAGAAGAATGTGTTCTGAAGTAAAAAAAAGATTCAGAATTGTTACATACTGCATCCCTTCTGGTAAAGGCTCTAAGATATCTTACGATTAAGAATTAAAAACACTGTTAGGCAAGCATTTTCCTAAACTTTCTTGACTATAGGTCATCTTGTCCTGTATTCCAACCCTGCACATCCTGTAGAATTTATATTCTTTTTTTTTAACATATTCACAAAATATATTTACAAGTATGCTCATTACAGCATTGTCATTACATTAAAAATAAAAACTAACCATCAATAAGGGAATTATTCCATAAACCTTCATATATGTATAATACAGAATTATATGTGCAGCATGGAAACATTTTAACATTTAACAATATGATATAAATTCATACATCATCATAACAATATTAGAAACTTCTTAAATGTCAATAATAAAATTATTATGTTAATTTTTATATATGTGTTATTTATGCTGTGACATGGTGAAATTTAAGATATGTTATTTTGTGAAATAAGAAAGTTCCATCATAGTAAACATGAGGTTACTCCATTTTGTTTCACGTGCAATCAGACACAAGTATCCACAGCCACACATGTGTGCATGTATACATGTACTCCTCTAGTTGTGCCTGCCACCATCAAATAGGAAATGGGAGGTGGCAGGAAACAGAAAGGGGTTTTATGTCTTTATTTTATATTCTTTAGTATTGCTTCAATTTTTTTTTATAAACATATAATATATTTTTATCCCCAGGGGTACAGGTCTGTGAATCGCCAGGTTTACACACTTCACAACACTCACCATAGCACATACCCTCCCCAATGTCCATAACCCCACCCCCCTTCTCCCAACCACCCTCCCCCCAGCAACCCTGTTTGTTTTGTGAGATTAAGATTGTCTCCCTCCCAATCCCATCTTGTTTCATTTATTCTTCTCCTATCCCCTTAACCCCCCCATGTTGCATCTCCACTTCCTCATATCAGGGAGATCATATGATAGTTGTCTTTCTCGGATTGACTTATTTCGCTAAGCATGATACCCTCTAGTTCCATCCACGTCGTCACAAATGGCAAGATTTCATTTCTTTTGATGGCTGCATAGTATTCCATTGTGTATATATACCACGTCTTCTTTATCCATTCCTCTGTTGATGGTAGAATTTATATTCTGAAACACACTTTGGAAAAAGTATCCTAGAGTAACAGGTTTAATAATGATAGTTTTAAGTATATATTGAATTGTAAAGAATTCTGGGTCTACTTGATGTTTTAGTGTTTTGCATGTTTATGTAGCATACTAAAGAAAAGTTTTCTTTTGCATAAATGAAAGAGTGATTTTTAGATCTGACTGAAAAAAATAGATGAGAAATTAATATAAATTGCTAAGATATTTCTGTACTCTTTCATTCAGGACAAAACTTTTGGTCTAAAGAATAAGAAAGGAGCAAAGCAACAGAAGTTTATTAAGGCTGTCACTCATCAGGTTAAGTTTGGTCAACAAAATCCACGTCAGGTAAATAACTTAAAATTTCTGCATTTTCTTCATATGGATGTAATAAGGCATCTGTTACAGATAGATGTATTTGGAATGGTAATTGTATTTTAAAATGGAATCCTACTCTAAAACTTTTCTGCATCTTGCCTTTGTTACTCAGCAGTATGTCTTAGATATTTCTCTAAGCCATTTTGATATAGCTCTAATTTCTTCTAATGGCTTCATACTATTCTAATATGGGTGTACTTTATACCTCCATTTCACTATAAGTGATCACTTTGTTTCTAGCTTTTTGACGTTAGAATAATTCTGTGAGAAATGTCTGTGTACATGTGTTCTTACAGGCATTTTTGCTTTTTTGTGACACATTTCTAGATCAAGGGAAATGGACTTCTTTTTTTATTTGTTTGTTTTTTAAAGAGAGAGCGTGTGAGAGTGCCAGCTGGGTGGGGAGGGGAGAATCCCAATTAGCTCGGAGCTAACGCAGGCCTCGATCTCATGACTCTGAGATCATTAGATGAGTGGAAATCAAGAATCTGTTGGTTAACCAACTGAGCCATCCAGGTGCCCCAGATATTTAATTTTAATAGATTAGATTAGTTTCTGTGGCTATTGTAATCCTTCACATTTTCATTTGCAGTGCATGAGTTACAGGTACTAAAGTTCTTTTTAATGTTTTCCAATCTGGTAAGTATAAATTGAGACCTCATTCTTTGCTTTGTTTCCCGTACTACTAGTGAGTTTGAGTATCATTTGTTTTTGTTGTTGTTGTTGTTGTTCTGTTTTGAGTACCTTTTCAAATGGTTGTTGGCTGTCTGGGTTTATACTTCTCTGACTTGTGTATTCATATCCTTTGCTTTTCTGGTTGTCTTTTTCTTGTCAATTTATGAGAGACACCTTTGCCTGCATTACAGATAATTTGTGATGTTTCTGTTTCATTTGCTGTACAATAATTTTTATTTTTTGTATTGTCAGGTATGTCTAGCTTTTTAAAAATACAGTTAAAAAGTCTCTTGCACCACTGGATTATGTGTGTTTTTCCTAGATTTCTATTTTATTTTTACAGTCTATAATTTGTCATAAATTTATTTTATATGTCAGTAAGTTAATTTTCTTTCAAATAAATAGCCATTTACACCAGCATCATTTATCCCACCAAACTAAAATACCATTGTTGACATATAGTAAAGTCTCAAATATATTAGGATCTATTCCTGGATTCTCTTTTCTGTACTGTTTATTGTCTGTCCCTAAACCAGTATCCCATTGATTCTTATTATAGTGCCTTAGTAACATGTTCTGTTAGCTCTTTTTTTTTTTTTTCTTTTTAAGATTTTATTTATTTATTTGACAGACAGAGATCACAAGTAGGCAGAGAGAAAGGGGGAAGCAGGCTCCCCGCCAAGCAGAGAGCCCGATGTGGGGCTCGATCCCAGGACCCTGAGATCATGACCTAAGCCGAAGGCAGAGGCTTAACCCACCGAGCCTCCCAGGTGCCCCTGTTCTGTTAGTTCTTAAAGGAAGTTCTTTCCCCCAAATGTTACTTCTTTTATATTTTTCTTGGCTATTCCTAGGCATTTATTCTTCCATATGAATTTTGAAATCATTTTATCTATTGGCAACACGTTCAAAAAAGTTAGCTCCTTTTCTTCATGTTCTTTAGATCTTTCACTTTCTTGAGTTTAAGATTTTACAGACATGCATCTTTATTTTAAAAAGTACTCTTTTTGCCACTCTGTCCTTAACTTTTGGAAATACTTTTTTTCATCTGAGAATATCAGAATATATGTATGTGACTGCAACCTGAAACAAATTTCTCTCACATATATTGTCAGCAGATTAGTGCCTTGAGCATTTTTCTTTTCTTACACCCAGCTTGATTGTAGAGCCAAAAACTATTGACCTTCCATGCTGCTAATTTAGTAGCCTGGTTTAATAAAAATGTATGCTTAGATCTTGGAGTCATCTTATTTGTTACATGAACTTAAATTTTAGTGACACTTATCTGTACAGTGGGAGGATAATTGTGGTACCTGTGGTGGTTAAATGAGAAGATAATGTGAATCTTTTGGTGAATATAGGTGTGTAAAAAGAATTTACTTTTCTTGCCTTATTCCTTTTTTCAATCCTGTTCTCCACTCCCTATTTTTTCTTCTAGTGGGAAGTATATTGACAGGTAATTTTATATTTTATAGACCCGAGAAAGCCCGAAATTTTCAGTGGTGGTGGTGGATAGGATTGATGGTACCTTCAGTATTATAATTTTTGATAATTTCTTGGGTACTTGGGCTTTTATCTGCAAAATGAGCAGCAGTCCTGCTGTTAGAGCCAGGCAGTAGGTACCCCACTGTAGGCCCTATACTGTAGAGGATGACCCTACTCTATGTCTCCTCTAGACATAGCTCTCCCACAGGCAAGGAGTCAGTGGGGTTAAGGGAGTTTATACCATCCCTCTCCACAATACTTCAGGGCCTACAAAGGTCATGTTGCCTATACTTAGGGTATACTGTACTGCCAATATGCCTGAAGTACTCAAAAGGAAGGTTGTGTGTTCACTTCAGCAGCACATACACAAAAAAAGAAGGGTATGTGCTGGGAGTATGGACAGATCTGAATCCATACCATGTCCTTCCCCACACCATCCACCTTCATGCACACACATGGTGGGATGAAACTCAGTGTGGGAAGAGGAAGAGCCAGAAGTTGATTCTTGTTTTACTGCCGTGCTCCAGCGTAGAACTCCATGGAACCTGGGCGTTTTAAATTTGAACCCGTCCTTCCAGGTTGTAAGGTGTATTTGTCAAGTAGGGGTACAAACCATATTTTATTTAGCAGTAGTTTGATTTCTAACTTATAAATATTCACAGAAATGGTTTATGGGCTTCCAATGTATCCTTGCTCTGGGTCATAAATGTTTTAGATGAACCTCATGAGCAAACGATAGTTTTATTATAGATAAAATGACTAAAATTTTTCTTTTTAAAAAATGTTTTCCGATTTTTCCATTTGAACACATCTACCATATGATCAAAGTTAGGATTTGGGATGTCTTTAACCTTATAGCATTTGACCATTGCCTTCCTAAAATTTCTCCTTCCTTAAGTACTTTTTTGTGCTGGATTTCCACCTGTATCTTTGATGTTTCTTGGACCCTTTTATGGGCTTTTTAAAGTTGTGTTGTTGGCTCATTTAATATTGGTATTCTTCAGGGAACTGTCCTCTGCTCTTATCACTTTTTTTTTAATCACTTTTTTATGCTGTTCTTGAGTAATCTCTTACACACTCAAAGTTTTAATCAATTATTATTGGTAAGCTTTTCTAAAATCTTTATTTCAAATCAGACTCTCTCCCCAAGTATCAAGATCCTTGTCCACTTGCCTTCTAAGTAGCTCTATTCAGTTGCTCTGTAAGCATCTCATACTCAGTATGTCTAAAACTGAGTTCATCTCCACCTTCTGCCCCGAAACCTGTTACTCCTGTATACCCTGTCTTGTTTAACAGCACTAACCTTACATGTGATAGTCCTAGACCCCACCCTCTCTTTTCTACTTCTTGTCTAGTCAGTCACTTCGTACTGTCAGTTCTACCTCCTTAAGAGTTCTCACCTCTTTTCTCCAACCTTGCTACTAATGCCTACTTTAAGCTCTTGTGTTTTCTTGCCTACAGCAGTTGCATTAGCCTCTTCATTTTCCTTGCTGTTCTTGGGCTCCTTCTAGTCCACTTTTCACACAGTTGCCATTGTGGTCTTTATAAAATACAGTCTGATTGTGTCATTGACTTGCTTTAAGCCATGGAGTTTTACCTGTCACCTACTGATGCAGTCCAAACTTTTCATTGATGTTTCTCATACTGTGTTCCTTCTCGTGCCTGTATCTTTGCATTGGCTGGCTCTCTGCATTCCTTTTCTTACCCATCAGAAAAATTCATCCATAAGGTATTAGCTCAGTCTAATTTTCATAGGCATATAGGCGTTCCTTGTTCCCAGAGAACCATGTATTATATTACAGTTGTTGACATGTCTGTCTTCCCACTAGAGTCTGAGCTTCTTTAAATAAGCATCTTTATCTTTTCATCTTTGTATTCCCTGTCATCTAACATAGGACCTGACATATAAATGTCTGGATGAATCCTCTAATCATATTAGGTATGTAAATCGTGTGCCTGGAACTATGTCATATGTCATATTTGTTTTGTTTTATCTCCCACATTGACCTAGCTCAGTGTTTTTCCACAAGGGGAGTAGGTATTTTGGGTGGTACAATTCTTTATTGTCTGGGACTGCGCATTTCCAGATGTTTGCATTTCTGATCTTCAAAAGGCACCCTCATGTTTCTGGGAAGTGGGTGGTTGTCATAAGAAGAAAATCCCAGGTGAGAACCATTTACTAAAAGTGCTGGGCATGTAGCAAATGCTTAATAAATGCTTATTGCTGTAAGCTTTTGAATATGCTTTTTACTTGGCATGGTACCATTTTTATAAATTTTTTTAAGTCAACTGATACAAGATTTCGCAGTTTCATTTAATAGTTTAACCATACGATTTAATACATACTTAAAGGCCATTGTAACACTGATACTAAGAGGTATGGACTATATATACGTAAATGTGCAAATGTTTTGTTAGTGATGCTCTACGTACTATTGTATAATGAGAACAGTTTTATTATATGAAACCAAATTTTCATATTATTCCTGGGAATATTTTAGGTAGCACAAAGTGAGGCTGAAAAGAAATTGAAGAAAGATGACAAGAAGAAAGAATTGCAGGAACTAAATGAGCTGTTCAAACCCGTAGTTGCTGCTCAAAAAATAAGTAAAGGTAAATGTTAAATGTCGGAAGTACTATTTTTATCAAATATAATTCATATTTAAAAGCCTCTTGATTTGTTTTATGAGTACACACACACACAAAAAGCACAAACCCATAAATACAGAGAATAAACTGATGCTTTGCCAGAGGGGAGGAGGTTGGAGGCCTGGGATGGGCAAAAGGATGAAGGGGAGTGGGATGTATAGGCTTCCAGTTACAGAGTGAAGAAGTCATGAGTATAAAAGGTACAGCAGAGGGAGTATAGTCAGTGGTATTGTAATAGCATTGCATGGTGACAGATGGCAGCTACATTTGTGGTGAGGGTGGCATATAGGCTTGTCAAATCTCTGTGTTGTACTCCTGAAACTAATGCAACATTGTGGGTCAACTGCAATTTTAAAAACCTTTAATTTGTTTTGATGTATATTTTCTTCATATAAGCCAGTGTGTCTACTATGGAAATTATATTCCCTTTGTCAAAATTAAACTATATAAATGACTTTCTTAGAGTTCCTCTATATATGTGCGCAGCTATGTGATTGTACAACTATAAATCCAGCCACTAGCTCCCCACTTAAGGTAAAATTAAGGATTTAGACAGTCTGCTAGTTGATTTATAATATCTGTTCTTTGGTAGACAACCTGCGGTTCTATAAATTATAAGTTCCAAACTCTTGGTAGTATATCTCCATGTATGTTTATATTTCTCTTTTACCTCTGCCTCATTGACTCAAACTAGACAAGTGACTATGGAATAACCTCTGAGTTTGTTTGGTTTCCCACCTCTGAAAATAAGAGTAGTAATGGAAGGAATAATGGTAAGAATAAAAGAAACAAAAAATTGGTAAAAAAATTGGTGTAGAATGAGCTTTAAAGAAATGTCTTAATAATCACCTATAAGTGGTATTTTGCTCTCACATTAGTGAATGGAAAATAACAAATTCACCAGTAGTTATTATATCTCAGATAGAAGCTATACTTTGTGATCTGGCAGATTGTAATACAAATACCATGTGCCATTTGACATAGGTGCAGATCCCAAATCCGTGGTGTGTGCATTCTTTAAGCAAGGACAGTGTACTAAAGGAGATAAGTGTAAGTTCTCTCATGACTTGACTCTGGAGAGAAAGTGTGAAAAGCGAAGTGTTTACATTGATGCAAGAGATGAAGAACTTGAAAAAGGTATTTTTTTTAAGATATTTTCTTAAAAATATCTTTTGGTTGTTACTAAGATACTTAGAACTTGAATATTTTGCTCTTAGGAAGGCTGTGTTTGTTAAAAAAAAAAATTCTTTTTCACAAAATCTGAGTTGACAGCATTATGTCCTTTAGTTAAATAAATGAGGATGTATAAAAAGCAGTTACTTCTTTTGGATTAGTCTCACCCTTTCTTCCAGTACTACCTTCTCATTTGCCTAAACTGCTTGGGATTTTGGTGAATAATTTCATAGCACTGTTTATTCCTATCTTTGGTGTCATTTAAAGAAAGTGTGTCAGGTTATAAGTCTTATATCCAGCTTTCCTGTCTAAGGAGATATGCAATATGTTTTGGGAACAGTAGATAAAATTACAATATTTAGTTTTCGTATCTTTTTATTTAGATACTATGGATAATTGGGATGAGAAAAAGCTGGAAGAAGTAGTGAACAAGAAGCACGGTGAGGCGGAAAAGAAAAAACCAAAAACTCAAATAGTATGTCCTTTTCTTGAATTGAGTTGCTGTGATATTTATCATTAGGGAGAATTGTGTGGCAAGGTATTTGCTGCTATTTTTTACTGGATTATTTTTTAAATTATTGGAGCTTTTTATAAAGTGCATCAAGCTTTGTTGGAATTTGCAAGTGTTAAGTCATACAAAATAAGATTCTTTTTCAAAAGTAGCCTTTGAAAAGCATGTGACTAAAGTCCTCAAGTGTCATTTTCTGAGGTGATTTTACTTTCTCTCAGATATGGATGAACACGATCACATATTCAGACAAGAATTCTTTCCTTGTGCAAAGTGAATGGAGGGACAATTGATAAACACCTACTCTAATAATGAGATTTTTAAATCAAGAAGGTGAAAATGAGTTTTGGATAGGTAATGGCTCTAGTATTCCAGGAAATGCACTTTCAAAAATTTGTACCTTTTTTCTCGGACCCAGCATTCATGTCCACATATTTACCTATAGTGCAGTTATAGTGAAAAACCTTGATATGCTAGAAAATTTCTAAACACTAGTTTTATTTATATCTGCTCTATTTTTTTTTTAGGAAAAGAATATTGTTTATTAGTTAATTTTCACTTCTTTCTTTTAAAGTTTATTACCTGAGGCTTCAATACAATTGTATTCTGCACCAAAGGTCACTGTCTTTTGTGTCCCTTTTGTACCTTGCTTGCTTTCTCCCTTCTTAGATGTGAGAAATTGCCTATAATTTCAGGTAATTCAAATAGTATTTGTATCACTATTGGATGTGATGAGTTTTTAGGAAAGATCAAAACAAAATCATTGGTTTTAGTTTTTTATAACCACATTTTTTTTTCATTTATTTAAAAATCAGGGTTGGATTACATTTACAAAGGTTAAAACTGAGGCATGTCCTTTTGTGTAATTCAGAATTTGGAGCAGTGTTGAAAATAGAAATTTTATATAGATCTTCTCTAAAGGGAATTTACCATCATACTAAGTATTTTAAGATTGATTTATGTGTACGTTTCTGTGCCAAGGGTGTTCTGAAAAGTGAATAGCCTAAGGATGTGAATAAGAATGTACTTGTTCCATATATTTAAGCATTTACCTTGGAAATGGACTTCACTGAGCCACTACTGTGAATAATATTATCTCTACAGGTGTGCAAGCATTTCCTTGAAGCTATTGAAAACAACAAGTATGGCTGGTTTTGGGTGTGCCCTGGAGGTGGTGATATTTGCATGTATCGTCATGCACTTCCTCCTGGATTTGTATTGAAAAAAGATAAAAAAAAAGAAGAGAAAGAAGATGAAATTTCATTAGAAGATCTTATTGAAAGAGAGGTAACTAGAATTTTTTCCTACTATAAAACTAAAGTAGTATTTATCGTGAAATTATAATATTTACCACTTGGGGGCAATAGCATGTTGTTATGAAAGGGGAAAAAAAATACACCTTTTCCCAAAGTTGCCTTATTTTTTTCTTTAGTTATTTTATGTCTAGAGTATAAACCCAACCATAATCACTAGTCCATCATGATTAATTTTAGGATTATGAAACAATTTTTTATGCCACTGGTTATCAAATAAGTTCTATAAGATTGTTGTACTAGTATATTCATTAAAATGATACTCAGACTGATTGAACTTGAAGTTTTAGATGTTCCCCTGATGTCTTATTTTTTAGCCATTTTACTAATTAGTAATATGTATTGAAGGAAACAGCTCCTACAGTTTTCCAGTTGTATATTTTATCATCCCTGGGGACAAAACTCCCACTGTGTCGGTAGAGGGGAATATGTCTCATTGAAGAAAATCTTCTGCTCCTCATTTCTGGTTCAGCACAAAAGAGGTTTACTCCATGAGATAGCAGATGGGGCCACTGAGTTAGTAGATATGGCTCCTGGGAGTGACAAGAAAATGTTGAGATTATTGGAAATACTAGGTTTAGGATTGTATATTTCAAGTTATATCCATTTTGTGTTTGGATTGTCTAAATACGTTGTGTAAGTGTCTAAGGTTGGGATTATATACATTTGTTCTTAAATGGACATATTGTTTAGTGTCTCATGAGGCACTATGCTATAATAGAAAATACAGACTTTGGAGTCTGGTATATTTGGGATTGTTTGTATCCTACTTCTGCCAAGTACTAGCTATTAACCTCGGTAAATTTCCCATATCTTTCTGTTGGCTTATTTGTGGAGATCAGCGTGTTAGCGTATGTGTAGAAAACATTTAATACTGATAGCTGGCAGATGTTCAGGAAGTATTATTTTTCCATACATTCATTACTTGATTATTGGCTCTGAGGAGCAGATGGTAATTTTGCCTATTTTTTTCCCTCTTTTTCTGAGGAACACAAATGATACTTGGATATTTTCATGGTACTTTTGATATTTTTTGTTTTCAGCTGTTGACTTACTTTAAAACCATTTCTCATATGACAGGTTTTACTCACTTTCAGTATTGAAAAGAAATGCAGCTCAGAATAATATATTTTACTGTGTTTACAAATGTTTGTATCTCTGGACACTCATTGCCATATAAAATGAAAATAAATCTGTTTATTCTAAATTTGATGTCTTAACAGTCACAGGCAAGGACTTGAATTGCATTAAGAGAAAATTATTAAATATTGTTATAGGTGATTTGGGGGAAAATAAACAACTCTTTTGTCTTTGCAGCGTTCTGCCCTAGGTCCAAATGTTACCAAAATCACTCTAGAATCTTTTCTTGCATGGAAGAAAAGAAAAAGACAAGAAAAGATTGATAAACTTGAGCAAGATATGGAAAGAAGGAAAGCAGACTTCAAGGCAGGGAAGGCGTTAGTGGTACGTCCCAAACACACCTGAAGAGATTCTTTATTTTTTCTTTCATTTTATAATTTCTGTGTCATGCAAGAATTTATTATAATTTAATCATGTTTATGTCTGAAATCCATGACCACGAAATGTTTGAATTTTACCATGAGTTGATATATTTGTGTATCTGAATAGATTAGTGGTCGTGAGGTGTTTGAATTTCGTCCTGAACTGGTTGATGATGATGATGAGGAAGCAGATGATACCCGTTACACCCAAGGAATAGGTGGTGATGAGGTAAGAAGAAGCTTTGGCACCTCATGTTGATGGAGAGAAACAGTGGAGAATAACAATAGAATAGCATGGTTAAGAGAATCAACTTTAGGGCCTCAGTTCAAATCCTGACTCTCATCTGGGAAATCATTTACACTGTAGGTGTCTATCTTGATCTGTAATAAAGTCATAATGGTAATTCCTACATGCAGACTACTTGTGAGAGTTAAATGAGTTAATAAAATTATATTATAGTTCTTTATACAGAAAGTAGAACAGTGACTGGGGTAAAGTTAAATGCTTGTATGTATAAGCTAAAAATTATGTGTTTTCCTAAAAGGAAAATGATTTTTTTTGTTCATTTGTTTAAGATTTTATACTGGAAAAAAAAAAACGGGACAGAGATTAAAAGGTACAGAGTAAGGGGAAAATTGAGTAGGGAGCAGGAGACAACAGCAAAATCACTGTTACAGGCAAACATAGCTGATTATTCATTTTTTGTATAGTATAAAATTTTAACCTCTGTCTTTGAGTTGAAAATAAAAGTGTCATATTCTGTATGTGAGAGGAAGAAAGTTGAAATATGACATTGCTACTTTTTTTCCCAAGAAGTTTAGGAAAAGGAGTGAATTTTGGCAGTTGTCAGTTATTGTTTTCACTTGGCATTAGTAATAATTTTGTTTCTCTAAGATAAATGTCAGAGGTAAAAGGTAAGTAATTTATGAAAGCTGTTCTCATAAGTAACAACTTCATTTTTTATATTTTTAAAGGTTGATGATTCTGTGAGTGTAAATGACATAGATTTAAGCCTGTATATCCCAAGAGATGTAGATGAGACAGGTATTACTGTAGCCAGTCTTGAAAGATTCAGCACATACACTTCAGAAAAGGATGGTAAGTATGCTAACTTTTGTATTCCAATATTCCAAGAACTAGGACACTGTCTAAAGATAGCAGGGGTGGACAGTTAGACCAAACTGGCAAACTTTGATGTCTGCAGGTACCAGACTGGTAACATAAATATGTATGGTTTGGCTATATATAGAAATAGTGAGTCATGGAAGCTGTAGAATTGGTGGCTAGGTGGATACTGAAGCCATTAACTGAAAGTAGAAGGGGACAAAAATGAATTTGGAGATGTAGCTAATCAGTTTGGAACCTCATGATTTTGAGATATTTTAATTATCAAAAGTGACACTGTCAACAGGAGGAAAACTTTCGAAAATCATTTTCGTTGGTAGCTCAGAGTGAATGAACTCACTCAGGCACAATACTTAACATGAGAACATTGTAGAATATACTGCAAACATCAATTAGAGTACTCAAAAGAGGGAAAGCTTGAGAAGTACAAAGGAAAAGAAAGAAGAGTTTCAGAAAAATTAAGTAGGATTTAATCTGGAAATCTTTAGTTGCAGTAAGAAAGGAGTTGTAGGAATTAGGGTGCCAGTTTTCATCAGGACTGCAATGATAAGAGCAATGAGGAGAAAAATAAGTTCAGATCACTCTTACAAATTTTGTTTGAGGGGGAGACATGGTCATGGGAAGGGCTTATATACCAGGGGGGAAAGATCTAGGAGAAAAAGAAAAGTGGAAGATGAAAGGGTATTAGTTAAAGAAACAAGATCTGGAAATAGAAGTAATAAGTTCAGTTAAGAGTGAGAATGGGGGAAAGGCTGGGTAGTAAGGCTTGTTGATAAAATTTATGTCTAATGGTGCCTTGACTGAGGAGTTGAAAGAAAAGTGAACGTTTGGCATGGTTAGTATGAGAGGAAAACGTAGAATACTAATCAAGGCAAAGGTTGAGAGAGCAAAAACTAACCTTATTTTTACAATAAAAGAATGCAAGTTATAACTTGAAAAACTGGCTTGCCCTCCTGAGGTCTGAGTGCTCTCAGGCTATTGTCTTAATGCCAATCTGAAGACTGGATTGACTCCTTTTAAAAGTAGGGCTGGTAACAATAGGCAAAATTGCAAGTACTTCAGAGTCTTTAATCCCCCAAGACTTGACATCAAAGATGTTTAAAATAACTAAAATCTAAGTAAGGCTATTAAAAATTGTCTTTGTGTAAATATTGATGTCTTTGAACATTAAAAGACAGCATTTTTGTTGTCTCAGTCTTTCCTAGCCTATAAAGTAGCTGCATAACCCTAGGTTCTTTTTTTTCACAATTTGATAGGTTGAAATGTTTTTGGATTCACATCTCTTTGCAGCATTACAACTAGTGTGATTTAACTGCTGTCCCCCAAATCAAAAGCTAAGTAGCTGCTAATAAACATTTTTTGATTCCATGGTCATTCAAAATACTGTGTGGAAGTTGACTTTCTAAAAACCTAATTGCTAGGTCATATAGGAAACACTAAATTATAGAAGATAAATCTTGCTTTTAAATGTATACCATTAAGCAATCAAATGTCTATAGTGTACAACATACTTGCACTAAGTATATAGCTTAGGCTTTCTTAGGCTTAGAAAAAGATCATTTCGGGGCGCCTGGGTGGCTCAGTGGGTTAAAGCCTCTGCCTTCGGTTCGGGTCATGATCCCAGGGTCCTGGGATTGAGCCCCACGTCGGGCTCTCTGCTCTGCAGGGAGCCTGCTTCCTCCTCTCTCTCTCTCTCTGCCTGCCTCTCTGCCTACTTGTGATCTCTGTCAAATAAATAAATAAAATCTTTAAAAAAAAAAAAAAGATCATTTCTTGTTGGAGTAATCTTAGGAAAGGCTTTCATTGAAAAGGGAAAAAAAATGTAGTATGTCTGTGACTCTCAGTTGCTAATGGAATAGTGTTTGTTTCTTGGCCTTACTGATTTCAATGTTTACTTTTAGAAAACAAATTAAGTGAAGCTTCTGGAGGTAGGGCTGAAAATGGTGAAAGAAGTGATTTGGAAGAGGACAACGAAGGGGAGGGACAGGAAAATGGAGCCATCGATGCTGTTCCTGTTGATGAAAATCTTTTTACTGGGGAAGATTTGGATGAACTAGAAGAAGAATTAAACACACTTGATTTGGAAGAATGACACCAGACAAGTCTGAAAAAATTAAGCCAGCTCAGCATGAGTTGAAATTGACTACAGTAATTTTTTTCCACCTAGAATTCTTCAACAGGATGTTTATTTCCCATGCTGATTCTGGAGGGCTTACTCTCCTCCAAAAAAGGAATATTCTCCCTACGTCTTGTCTTCTGACTTTGGCTACAACTCATAGTAAGTTCAGAGTAGTTCATGATAAATTGAAAATATAATGGTCATTGCAGAAAATGATTGTTGTAACTGTCCATTCAAGTAGGAAGTGTGACTGCTTTTCCAGCTTTTGGTTTTCATTGGGCATGTATTGTAAGAACAACATAAATTTAAATTTAAAATACCCTTCATTTAACACAGTTTTTAATGAGTGTTTTTCTTTGTATTTATGTGTCAAAGACTGCCTAAAATACGAGCACTGTATTTCATAAAGGAAACTGCATATGCAGATTCAGTATTGTATATCTTTGGACGATTAGATGGACATTTAAAAAGAAACTTCTTTAACCTGACAGAATCAGCTGCAATGCCCTGTGTTAAACTGTTTTAAATGTTTCCCTCTTCTTTTTTGCCAATAAAGTTGTAAATAAAGACCGTCATACATTAAAATCCAAATATAGTCCTTTTTTTCTTTAAGTTTTTATATGAATATTTTCTTAGAATTTATAGTTTGAGGATCCCTTATAGTTAGCACAGAAGGTATAGACAGTTAATGGATTCTCTTAACTGGTTATGGGACTATGTAGAATACTGACAGTACTACTATGAATTCCGTAAACTATGAATTTGGCTTTAAAAAGAGACTATAGATAAAACTATAGGAAAGAGTAATTCCCTAATTGATAGATATCAGCCTAATTAAATGTCACCTACAGAACTAATTACTACTCAGCCATTTTTGTGGAGACCAATGGTATTAACAATATTACATGCCGAAATTTGATTACTATGAAAGAGTGTAAGCAAATTCACCAGAAAGCTGAGCTGAGGGTCTTTGTCATTGAGTTCCCTGAAAAATTAGGATGATACAGTTAAATGGACATAATTTACAAATGGAAAATTTGTGCCAGCAGCTTTTTGTCATTTTATTTTCAAATATTTGTGCTGTGTTTCTTTTGTTATCTGCAAATAAAAATGGATTCTAAAGCATTAGACTAAGATAATGTATGAGCATGTCTGGTGATGGCCCCAATTTCATTTCTGCCTCAGATAAATTGTTTGATTTTTAAATCTGAAACTTAGTTTCTTCATCTGCGTATAGCAGTTAAAGTGCTTCTCAGTTATAAAACCTAAGAAAACATGATTGTAAATTTTGTCAAATGATAATATCAAAGTTTATAATGACTTGTACTGTAATTGACACTTTTAAAATGTAGAACATGAACCAAGTTTATTTCCCATATGCAATGAAAGTATACTTTGTATTTAAAAAGACTGCTTGAGTTTTAAAATTTTGATCTATGAAAGATTGTTTATTTCTTTATGAAAAGTTTTAAATGTTACCAATTATAATATTTAATAATGAAATATTTTCAAAATAATGTAGAGTTTAAATCTTTCTAAAGCTATAACCCAAGCAATTCTTTTCTTTTTCACTTTTGAAACCATCTAAAACTTTTCCAAATAATTGTATTACTTTAGAGCTTACCTTTAGTCCTTTTACTTTAGTCCCTATATTTTGTGTGTGTGTGTGTGTGTGTGTGTGTTTAAATGTATGTGGAAGGCCTTTTTAAACAAAAGTATGCTGAAGACTTTAGTTCTTGAATTTAAAGTATTACTACCTTACAGCAAATATGTGATTTTGAAAACCCAGATTTTCTTTATTAAGTCAGTCAAAGGGAAATGCTATCATGGAGGTAATTTTTGATACCAACAATTTTTTTTTTAAGATTTTATTTATTTGTCAGAGAGAGAGAGTTCGAGAGCACAAGCAGGCAGAGTGGCAGGCAGAGGCAGAGAGAGAAGCAGGCTCCCTGCCAAGCAAGGAGCCCAATGCGGGACTTGATCCCAGGACCCTGGTATCATGACCTGAGCCTAAGGCAGCGGCTTAACTGACTGAGCCATCCAGGCGTCCGGATACCTACAAATCTTTAAGATGGCCTTCACCTATTTTGCCCTTAGGTTTCTTCCATTATAAATACAATCAATATATGTTCAGAGAATACAAAATATTTTAATATGAGAAAATTAAAATGTAAAATTAAATCTTCTAAAATAACAGTATATTTCAGAGACCAGTCGATACAGTTTTGTATTGTTCACAGTACAGTTACCGTATATTAGTACAGTAAATCTGAAATTAACTCCTCTTTTCAAACCCATTTACACATAACTACATAGTTTTTTCCTACAAATTGTTCTTTTTTCTCATTCCCATTGTTAACATAGTATATCTCTGTAATCTAATTTCAGTTATGTGACTTAGCTTCATTTTACAAGGCTTGTGATTTAGACATTCAGAAATTTACAGTGTAAGCCTTCCATAGTTTTGCACTTATTTCTTTATAGTCTGTAAAATGAGATTATTTTCCCAAATGTAAGAACTTTTAGTTTTCTCCTCAATATCCAGGAGATTTCATCAGCCCATGTTCTTTTTTATCCTATTAACCACTTTTTGGGTAATCTCCAGGTTGTACCAGTGTTCTCAAAGGAACATACATCAGTTTTATTCTACATGTACAGCTGTTTCTACCTGTGAATCCTTGAAACTATTTTTATCTTAGTCTTAAGGTTCTGTGTTTATTAGTGACAAAGGTCATCAGTACCACTTTGACTACACCACATATTTTAAGAATTTTGTGATGGTGTTTCCATATTTAATATTTATTTTGAGTAATCCTGTTTATGGCATATAAAGTAAGAATGTATAATTGAAAGTACTTGAGTTAATAGAAACCCCTCAATTTATTTTTTTTAAAGATTTTATTTATTTATTTGACAGAGAGAGATCACAAGTAGAGAGGCAGGCAGAGAGAGAGAGGGAAGCAGGCTCCCTGCTGAGCAGAGAGCCCGACGCGGGACTCAATCCCAGGACCCTGAGATCATGACCTGAGCCAAAGGCAGCGGCTTAACCCACTGAGCCACCCAGGCGCCCGAAACCCCTCAATTTAAAAGTACAGTGTATAATATACTAATTGTGTGGATCAGTTCATAATTATGCATTATTGTATATAATGTATGTATTGCACTTAGAAAAGTTCAACATAGGGTAGTAGAATCCACTGCAGTAATAGTAATGTTCATCCTTGAATTTAGTAACTAAATCCTTTTGATGATTTGTGAATTAACATGTAATTGAAAAGCCAGTTAATTTGTGGAGATAATGCATAACTCTACCAGCTGTTATCTATTCAGTTATAGTCAAGCTAATTAACTACATTGGTAGTTCACTCCATGGATTATTTTCTTCTAATATGCTAAGAATTATTAGGTAGTCCAATACCTCTTGCACTGATTACCCACCACGGAGGAAAAGTAAATAATTAATATCTTTTATACTCCAGAACTATCTTCCACTCCTGTAGGGGGGTGTGGGGATTAATTGCTAATAGTTTTAGCCTATTTATCTTCAGGCAGGACTAAAAAGAATTACGATACTATCTAGTTTGAGCTAATCATTGCCGTTTTTTAATTATTTGATTGGTCTTTTTAATTTTTTCCCCAGTGTAGTCTTTTAATGGGAGGGGTAAAGACTCAGCTAGCTAATATGCATGCAGCCTTCAAGGACATGTAGATACGTGATATATAGGAGACCCCATTCATCCTTGACACCCATGCCACACCTCCCCTCTCCCAAGATTTTTGACAGCAAAGAACTTGATCATCCAATATTAGAGATAAAAAAAATTATATATACTCTTTATTTAAAACAGTAAGAATCACTATTAGAAGTGACAGAATTATCAACACAGGTGAGTTGTCTGTAAGAAACCGGTGTTTGGAAGGCTGGGAAGGCATTCACTGGGAGAGTAGTTTCAAGCTAATCATAGAACCCTGTGTCCGTACACAACTTGCTACTGTACAAACATGTAATACTTAAAAATATAGGAATGTAAGAACAAGTGAAACGGTTTAGGATCAATTTTCCTGATAATTCATTTGCATAAAATTAAAAAGTTTCATCTGGGCAGGAACATAAATCTCTTCATCCTTTACATGTGTCATGTATATATAAAAGGAAGAAAGGAAAAAAATTTCTTAATTTCTTAAATTCTTTATTTGGCAGGGGTGGGGGGCGGGGTTGCAGAGGGAGACAGAACCCCAAACAGACTCCCTACTCAGCGCGGAACCTGACCACAGGACAGGATCTCAGGACCCTGAGATCATGACCTGAGCCTAAATCAAGAGCCAGAAGCTTAACCTACTGAGCCACCCAGGTGCCCTTATAATTTAATATAAGCTTTATATGCTGCTTAGAACTCTGCCAGTTTATTTGAAGTCAAATGAAAATAAGTACAGATTCTTTTTTAAGTTTTAGTAAGATTCTTAAATGATAATGCATATCACTCACTGCATTCTTCCTGAACAGAGTTGAATGGTGCTAACAGTTTTCAAAAGCCTGTCCATCTTTTTCATTTTCTCTTCTCTTTGATAGTTGAAGATCAGAAGACCAAGTGCAAAACTGACTGTCAGAACTTGTCCAGAGGCAAACAATAAAAGCATAGGAAAAAATTAAAAGTGAGCCAATAATATTTCAGAGGCTTTGACAACAAACTTAAGCTGCTAACAGGTTTATTCTTGTACTTATGTTTTTATATCTGATCTAATTTCATACATAAGTAAGAATCATCATACTTGTCTGTAGAACTGAGAATAAGCTTTTCTATGAGAAGTACATAACACATTGGAATTTGCTGTGCAATGGCCTTCACATGGAGATTTTTGCCACAGTTTTAAATGAAATTTATTTTTCAAAATGTGACCTTATATGGTGAGTTACTAACATTTGAAGGTGTAAAATAAGGCAAATTTCAGAGGTAAATTGATAGAAATGTCTGAATTAATTCCTCTGATAAAACCAAATGGCTTTTCAGAGTACCTGGGAGGCTCAGTTGGTTAAAATCTGTCTTTGGCTCAGGTCATGATCCCAGGGTCCTGGGATTGGGTCACACATTAGGCTCCCTGTTCCTTGGGGAGTCTTCTTCTCCCTATGCCTCTCCCTCCACTCGTTCTCTCTCTCTCTCTTTCTCTCAATATCTTTTTTAAAAAACCAAATAGCTTTTCATTAAACAGATTTATTGAGGTATATTGACACAAACTATACATATTTGAAATAAACAATTTTGTTTGACAAATGTATATACCTGTAAAATCATAATCACAGTTAAGATACGTTGTACATAATCAACCGCACCAGAATATTCCTCATGCCTTTGATAGTCCTTCCATCTTCAAGCAAACACTTATCACCATAGTTTCATTTGCATTTTCTTTAACTTTATGTAAATAGAATCATATGTATTTTTTTTAACTCGGCATAATTATTGGAGATATATCCATGATGTTGGAGGTATCAACAGTGCATTCTTTTTTGTTGCTAAGTAGTATTTTCTTGTATGGCTAAAATAACATTTATCTATTAGTCTGTTGTTACATTTTAGGGTTATTTCCAGTTTGGGGTTATTATAAAATTACCGTGAATATTCACATACAAGTCTTCGTATGAACATACAGTTTCACTTCATTTGGATAAATACATAAAAATGGAATGTCTAGTTCATATTTCTTTTTTTTAAAGATTTTATTTATTTGACAGAGACAGGGAACCACAAGCAAGGGGGAGTGGGAGAGGGAGAAGCAGGCTTCCCGCTGAGCAGGGATTCTGACGTGTAACTCGATCCCAGCACTCTGCGATCAAGACCCGAGCGGAAGGCAGCCACTTAATCGACCAAGTCACCCAGGTGTCCCATCTAGTTCATACTGTTAACTTTTAAGAAAATTCTACAATGTTTTCAAAGTGGTTGTACTATTCTGTGTTTCCACCAGCTGTTTATAAGAGTTCTGTTTGCTCTACATACTAACACTTGATCTAATCAGTTTTAATTTAGGTCTGTTATCCATTTAGGGTTAATTTTTAATCTGGTCCAAAGTATGGATATAAGTTAATATATTTGTGCATAGTGAACAACCTGATAATTCCAGCACCATTTATTGGAAGACTGTTCTACACTGAATTGCCTTTGTATCTTTGTTGAAAATCAACTGACCATCAATTGACAATTCAACTGTTGTGGTTTTTTTAACTATTTTGATTCATTTTTCTCTTTAGCTAGCATATTGATATCATGCTTTCTTCATGACTGTAGCTTTATACTAATAGAGTCTTGAAATCAGAATAATTCCTCCAACTTTGTTAATCTTTTACAAAGTTGCTTTGGCCTTTCTAGATTCTGTGCATTTCCATGTGCATTTTAGAATAATGAGCTTGCCAATTTTTACCAAAAACAAATAAAAAAAAAAATACTACTAGAATTTTGATCAGACTTACATTAAATTTGTAGATCAAGTTTGCAAGGAATTGATATTTCGGTATTGAAACTTCTGATCCATGAATATGATACATGTCTCCATTTTATTTAGGTCTTTGAATTTCAGTGTTTTGTAGTTTTCAGTATGCTGTTCTTACACATCTTTTGTCATATTTATCCTTAAGTATCTCATATTTTTTGATGTTATTATAAATGGTATTTTTTAAAATTTCAGTTTACAGTTATTGGTGGTTAATATACAGAAACATGATTTTGCATTTTGATTGTATTCTGCAACATTGCTAAACTCACTTAATTCTACTAGCTCCTTTTGTAGATTTCACAGTCTTCCACATAGGTGATCATCTGAGAGTCACATGTGAATAAAGAGAGTTTTCTTTCTTTCCAATCTGGATATGTTTTGTTTCTTTTTCTTGCATAATCGCATTATTGTGCATGAGTCAGCAAGCCTGTTTTTGTAAATGAAGTTTTATTCAAATACATTTCTTTATGTATATTATCTTCCCTTCTTTCATGCTACAATGTTAGTTTAGTGGTGACTACAAAGATGAAATGGCCTCACAAAGCCTGACTTATTTACTACTTGAACCTTTATTAAAAAAAAATTTTTTTTAATATTTTTTAAGAAGGCTAGAACCTTTAGTAAGGTATTGAATAGAAGTGGTAAAACCAAACATTTTTACTTTGTTCGTGATCTTAGGTGAAAAGCATTCAGTCTTTTCACCAGTAAGTAATGTTAGCTGTAGATTTTTTATAGATTCCTTATGTAAGACTGAGCAAGTTCCCTTCTTTTCCAAACTTACTGAGAGTTGGAGAGGTTTTGGTTTTGTTTTAGTCAAGAATAGGTGTTGGCTTTTGAATCCTCTGAAGTGATCATATATTTTTTTTTTAATTTGTAACATGTTAATATGGTGAAGCCAACTTTTAATTTCTGAGATAAACTCTACTTGATCATAATGTGTTTTTTAATACATTGTTAAATTTGATTTGATAAAATTATATTTAGAGTATTTATGATTATGTGTATAATTGATGAGTTTGTAGTTTTCTTGAAATGTCTTTCATTTTGGGATCAGGGTAGTACTGTTCTTATAGAATGAACTGGGAAATATTTCATCTCCTTGATTTTCTGGAAGGTGCTATGTATTAGATCTTCCCTAAATATATGGTAGAATTTACCAGTGAAACCACCTTTGTAGAAAGGTTTTCAAATATAAATTCAATATCTTTTAATAGAGAGGTGTTTAGATTATGTCTTTTTGTTTAGGCTTTGTTTGTGTCTCTCAAGGAATTTGGTTATTTCATATGTTTTCAATGTATTAGCATACATTTACTTATATCCCTCTAATTACTGCTTTGGCTGTATCTCATAAGTTTTGATATGTTATAGCCCATAAATTTGCATTTTAATTCAGATCAAAATACTTCCTAATTTCACTTGACCAGTGAGATATTTAGAAATGTGCTTTTTCACAAATATTTGGAAATTTTCCAAGAATCATCTGTTACTGATTCCTAATTCTGTTTTGAATGGAGAACATATATATATTTTTTTAATTTAGATCCTTTTAAAATCATTGAGATTTATTTTATGATCCAGCGTATGGTTAATCTTGGTGAATGTCCCATGTGTATTTCTGCTGTTGTTGGTTGTTATGTTCTATAAATGTTTATTAGGTCAAGTTGGTCAGTAGTGTTTTTTAGTCCTTTTATATCATTACTGATAAGTGCTAGCATGACTTATCTTTTCTGTCCTTTTACATTTATCCTATTTATGTCTTTATATTTAAAGTGGGTTTCTTTTAGACAACATGTAGTTAGGTCTTGGTTTTTTTTAATCTAATCTAATAATCTGTGCCTTTTAATTGGGGTTCTTAGACCATTTACATGTAATATGATTACACATCTGATTGGTTTAAAGTCTACCATCTTGCTCTTGTTTCTGTTTGTTCTTTTTCCTTTTACTACCTTGTTTTTAGATTGTATGATTTCATTTTATTTCTTTTCACTTATTAGCTGTAATATGTGTTAATTTTGATTGGTTAGTTTTCTTCTCATTATGGGTTATATTTTTGTGCTTCTTTCACCTGATAATTTTCAATTGAATGATTAAACATTTTGAACTATTCTTTGTTGAGTGCTGGATATTTTTGTATTTCTGTAAATATTACTTGAGTTTTGTATGTAGTTAAGTTGCTTAGGAACATATTTAGTCTAGGTGTAATTTTCCTCACAAGTGAGGCAAAACCTTTCTGAGTACTGTGCCAGATGCCCCATGAATTAAGATACCTTCCTCTCTGATTGGTGAGAGCAGGAATTGTTCTGGCTCAGTCTGAGCTTTGAGTATTATTCTCTCTAAAACTTTTAGGTGGTTTTTTCCTCCAGCCTTGTATACTTTACTGAAATGCATGGACATGTCATTAGTACTCAGTTGAGAACATCTTCTAAATATCTCTAGAGTGGCCTTGTGTATGGCTTTCTTCTCTCTGGTACTTTTGTCTTACAAATTGTAATTGCCTTGGCTTTCCTAGACTCCATATCTTCCTGGGTTTTGCCTTCCTGCTCTGTGGCCTGGAAACTCCACATAGTTAGCTGGGAGCAATCACGGGGCTCACCTTTGTTTTCCATCTGTTAGGGATCACTTCCTATTGTCTGATACTCAGTGCCTTGAAAACCATTTTTCAAGCAGGAGATAAATCTGATTCATTGTGACATCTTGGCCAAAAGTGCAAGTGAAGTCTAAATTTAGATTTGCACTACTTCTTTGTTGCAGGAAAGATTTGGCCTAACCTTCAAAATCTTGCAGAAGTGTGAGGGTTCACAAAGTTACCACCCCCCCCCATTAATTCTTCACAGATCCTTATGTTTACCCAGGTATCTTGTGTTTTTAGTTAGTACTATTTGTGAAATTACTTGACAGAAATAGATTTGTAAATATTAAGAATGTTCATACTTAAGAAAGAACAATTTGCTTTATTTTGTTAAGATTTTTTTATGGTTAAACATTTGAGTAGAAATTCTCTGTGTGATTATAGTATGAAATATTAAAATCTCGTGAGAACAACTCAGATATAAGTAAATGTAAAGAACTTCTGCTGAAATTGATAAAGAGGTCTACTGAGTGGCTGAAAGAATGATCTTATTATTGTACATACTTCTTTTGAATTCACTATTAAGAAGATGTGTCTGTATTTAAATGATTATGTGAAACAAAAAATTTTTCCCCACATTACTGCTTTCAAATCTTTCCGAAGACTTTCTATGTAAAAGCCACAATAACTAACAAATTCTTTAAAACTATATAAATTTATAGAAGCTTAAATATTCAGTGGATTACCTTCTCAGAGAAGATATAGATGTATCTTTATGCTTTGTTTTTATTTCCATATGTTTAGGCTAAAAGCTGTTGCTTTAAATTGGATCTCAAGAAATATTTTGACACATTTGACCACTTTTGGTTTCTTGGTTCATTTACTTGCCTATATGTTAATGATGAAGACTGAAGTTAACACCATCCTAAAAATGGGGAAAACATTTGAAGTGGTAATAACAAACTGTTCAAGCTCTCCACTTTAAAATTTGGAAATTCAGGGAGCATAACAAGACCACAGTTTATTTTGCCTCATCCTCTGAACCTATCATGGAAATAGTTTAGCTCCTGGGAAAGAAAAATTCTCAGCCTCTATAGGCTATTTACTAAACCTATCACCAAAAACGGTTTACAGATTTTTTTCTTGATATGAATATGGTAGTCCTTTTTCAAAAAAAAAAAAAAAAAGATGAAGCCATTAACGATGTCAAACAGCATAGTGTCTTGCTAGATTCTAGCCATTAATTGATTTTACAACTTAATAATGAATGTGTTTTACCATCAGGCACAAGTTTCCCATGATGACTGTATTAAAACTTTTCAGTTTTACATGTGAAAGTCCTAATACCAACCTGGAAAAATTGGTTGCATTGATGAGTAATGAACTCCGCATATTGCGGATTACCATTCCACCTGAATTCATCTTACAATATTGGCAAAGTATCTGAATTCTTAACTGGACACATACATTTTTTTTTCCCCAAGCAGGTATTAAAAACACATTGCTTTTCAGAGAGTCTTAGCAGAGTTGCTGCACTATATGTCTTTTTGACAGTAGGTTAAGGTTTGGAATGTATTGAAATTGCTTGGAAAGATTCATTATAATCCTCTGTTTTCTTCCTCATAAATTAACTCCAGTTGACTGTGCCATTTGTTTTCAGATATATGGAAAAATATGTGGTTTACTTTAAAACTGTTTCTACTCCAAAGAGTGAATTTTGTTAAATGAAGGAAGAGAGCTTAGTGGTTGCAAAGTCTCTGTTTTCAGTTGGACTTGTAGTTAATTATAAATGTTGTTGGTACTGAAACATCAAATTTGGTTTTGTTTTGTTTTGTTTTGTTTTAAGAGACAAGCTAAAAACCATGCTTAATTTCAACTTCCAGCACAGTACATGAAGTTTTGCATTTAAAGTGCTTTCATATGGCTTTGTTTTAAGGGAAAGAAGAATATGAATTTGCTCTATAAAATATAAACATTTTTAAGGCACCCTTTTCTCAATTGTCAAAGTAGCCTTAAATTCAGATCTCTTTTTTTAATATGTTTATCAATTCCATGTAGTAATTTTAAGATGTATCTGGTCTTTCCTGGATGAAATTTATATCTCTAGATATAAATCAAACAGTAAATCATGGGCTTTTACATATGAATGCTTGATAATTTGCCAATGTACCCTGTAGTTCTGAAGGCACTGATAATACAGAGATGAATTCTGTTCTTTAGTCATGTACAGGGAAGTGAGTGACAGAGAATGTAGACACTTAAGTGGCCCACATCACCTACTGCAATATTTACCTTCTTATATCTGAAGGCTCACAAAATATGCCACTTAGGCATATTGATTATTTTGAATTAAAGTACTTAAGAAATAGCCAGTGTAAGAAGGACACTCTGAATGCAGGAAATAAACCTCCCATGTGAATTTATCCTTTCTATACCAGGTAGGGAAAAAGCATCATTATTGCCAGAGATAGGGAATTCAAGGCCAAGAAGGCTGGATAAGCAAACTTTGTCACTTCTTCATTAATTTGTTACCATAAGCCCAAACCTCTTTGCTTTGTCAAATCCTCACAAATACTGTTTCTTTGTCTGAAAGCTGCAAAAGCTGCCTGCTTTGGTCACTTTTTGAAGTCTCTTATCTTTGGGGCTCCCATGAGTATGAAATTAAATTTGTTTTTCTCCTGTGTGTTTTATGCCAATTTAATTATGAGACCAGCCAAGGAACCTAGAAGGGAAGAAGGGAAACCTTTTCTTCACCTGCATATTAATCACTCTAGTCCTGGACTAAGAATATGTGTGATGGTTATAACATAATACTTGGGAGGAATTCACATTCGCAAGGAAAATGTTAATGCAAATTTCACAAAGTGTTAACAAGCAGGAAAGTTTGTGCAGTTGCCCTTTGGTTTCTTGACCAGCTACTTTCAAACTCATCATTCCCCACGGGCGGTTGTTGACTGGGCTTAACATGCTCAAGTAATTGCAGAACTATCTATTAACTCTATTAACTTCGTTTAGTATTTACAGTTTGAGAATTTTTCTAAATAGGCTTTCCTTGAAGTCCTCTAGCCCTCTTTGCCATCTTTAATTATTGCCTGTTCTTTGGCAATCTCATTCACTTCCATGATTTCAATCATCACTTCCATATGAACTCCAACCTCGTATTTCCAATAAGCTACCTCATGGCTCAACAAGAATATCCTGCCACTGCATCAGATTCCAGGTTAAAGTCATCATTTTCTCTCCTAAATTGTTTCTTCTTTTTCTTCTTTCTCTCTTTTATCGTCTTGTTACTGAGATTTTATTATCCATCAACTTGAACTAAAAAATACAAATTGATTATTCTAACAACACCAAGATTCTCTCACATCCATCCTCCTTTCTATTTAACTATCCTCCATTACTGTTCTGTATTACTCAGGCTCTCAACTGCCTTCATAATTATTTATCTTCCAAACTGGGACATTTTTGAGTGTGAAAAAGACATTGTGGGGAGTGAAGAAACTCTTTCAATACTTATACTAGTACAACTGACACACATTGAAACTGCCCCTTTCAAACCTGCACATTTGGTCACTGTGCTCCAGTTAATCTAACTTATGTCCTTTCCTTCCTATAACTAATCATCCAAAGCACTACCAGATTTAGCTTCTTAAAGCATTGCTTTAATCATGAGGTCTCCATCTTCCTAATTCTTCAATGGCTCTAAATTGTCTAAAACAAAAAAAAATCTGGACATCCGAGCATTATCTTCCAAGTCTACTTTAGTCTGGTGCCATCTTCCCTCTCTTATATTATCACTTCTTTCCCCCCTGCCCAGTTTTATTGAGGTATAACTCAATACATACAGCACTGTACAAGTTTAAGGTCTACGGCATAATGACTTCACTTAAATATATTGTGAAATTATTACCACAGTAAGTTAACATCCATCAACTTACATAAATACCCAAATTTTTTAAAGATTTTACTTATTTATTTATTTGACAGAGAGAGAGAGAGAGAGAGAGAGTGAGAGCAGGAACACCAGCAAGGAGAGTGAGAGAGGGAGAAGCACGCTTCTCGCTAAGCAAGGAGCCCAATGTGGTGCTCAATCCCAGGACCCTGGGATCATGATCCGAGCTAAAGGCAGATGCTTAACAACTGAGCTACCCAGGTGCTCCAATACCCAAAATATTTTAATGTTTTTTCCCTGTAGTGAGAACTCTTAGGATCTACTCTCTTAACTCTCTTTAATGTTTTTATTCAAATTCCAGTAGTTAGCATACAGTATAACATTAGTTTAAGGTGTACATTATAGTGATTCAACACTTCCATACAACAGCTGGTGCTCATCACAAGAGCACTGCTTAATACCAATCACCCACTTAACCTACACCCCCCACCCACCTCCCCTTTGGTAACCCTCAGCTGGTTCTCTATAGTTAAGTGTATGTTTCTTGGTTTGTCTCTGTCTCCCTCTCTTTTTCTCTTTTCCTTTGCTCATTTGTTTTGTGTCTTAAGTTCCATGTATGGAGGCGCCTGGATGGCTCAGTTAAGCATCTGCCTTCAGCTCAGGTCACGATCCCAGGGTCCTGGGATTGAACCCCACATTGGGCTCCCTGCTCAGTGGAGAGCCTCCTTCTCTCTCTCCTTCTGCTCCTCCCCCATCTCATCCTCTCTCTCTCTCACTTTCACATAAAATCTTTGAGGAAAGAAAAAAGTTCCATGTATGAATTAAATCATATGATATCTTCCTCTGATTTATTTCATTTACTGTAATACTCTCTAGCTCCATCTATGTCATTGCAAATGGCAAGATTTCATTTTTTTTTTTTTTTTAATGACTGGGTAATTTGTGTGTGTGTGTGTGTGTGTGTGTGTGTCATTTTTTAAAAAAGATTTTATTTATTTGACACTAGGAGAGAGAGAGAGTATAAGCAGAGGGAGGGGCTGGCAGTGGGAGAGGGAGAAGCAGGCTCCCTGCTCAGTGGGGAGCCTGATGTGGGGCTCAATCCCAGGACCCTGGGATCATGACCTGAGCCAAAGGCAAACACTTAACCATCTGAGCCATCCAAGTGCCCCTGTATCTCACTTCTTTATCCATTCATCATTCAAGGGACATTTGGGCCCTTTCCGTGATTTGGCTATTGGTGATAATGCTGCTATAAACATTGGGGTGCATGTATCCCTTCAAATTAGTATTTTTGTATTCTTTGGGTAAATGCCTAGTGGTACAATTGCTGGATCAAAGGGTAGATCTGTTTTTAACTTTTTTGAGAAACCTCCATACTATTTTCCAGAGTGGCTGCACCAGTTTGTGTTTCCACCAAGAGTGCAAGAGGGTTCCTTTTTCTCCACACCCTCAGCAACACCTGTTGTTTCCTGTGTTGTTGATTTTAACCATTCTGACAGGTGTAAGGTGTTATCTCATTATAGTTTTGATTTGTATTTCCCCGCATGATTAGTAATGTTGAGCATCTTCATGTGTCTGTTGGCCATCTGTATGTCTTCTTTGGAGAAATGTCTAGTCACATCTTCTGCCCATTTTTTAAGTGGATTATTCATTTTTGGGGTGTTCAGTTTTATAAGGTCTTTCTAGATTTTTGGATACTAACCCTTTATCAGATATGTCATTTGCAAATATTTTCTCTCATTCTGTAGGTTGCCTTTTAGTTTTGTTGATTGTTTCCTTCACTGTGCAGAAGCTTTTTTATTTTACTGTGGTCCCAATAGTTTATTTTTGCTTTTGTTTTCCTTGCCTCAGGGGACATACGTAGAAGAAAGTTGCTATGGCTGATGTCAAAGAGGTTACCGTGTATGTTCTCTAAGATATTTTCTTGTCTCATATTTGGTTCTTTCATCCATTTCAAATTTATTTCTGTGTGTGGTGTAAGAAAAGTGGTCCAGTTTCAGTTTTTTGCGTGTTCTGTCCATCTTATAACTTTCAAATATAATACACAGCAGTATTAACTATAATCACCATGTTGTACATTAAATCCCTAGTACGTATTTATCTGCTAGCTGGAAATTTGTACTTTTTAACCACTTTTATCCAATTTCCCCATCCTCATCGTCAGAGCTGGTAACAAGATATCTGACCTCTTTTTCAATTAGTTGTTTTTTTGTTTTTGTTTTTGTTTAGATACCACATGTAAGTGACATCATAGGGTATTTGTCTTCCTCTGACTTATTTCTCTTACCATAATGCCCCCAAGGTTCATCCATGTTGTCACAACATTATCATTTCTTTAGTCAAATAACTCAAAATGTTAATGTTTACCTTTCCTGATCCTGAATTACCTCACTAGTAAAATAAGAATAAAATAGTCCTCAGTTGTGAGGCTAAAATATGGTATTATATGTAAAGAATGCAGCTTTGTACGTAGGTATTTAGTACTTGCTACCAAGTGCTTAGTACATAGGTGGTGAGGAGCTGGTGGGTTTTATGTTATTGTATTGTAATTTTGTATGTTTTATCTACCTGTTCCTACTTTGTGAAGTATTTTGCTCTTTTCCAGTCTACCAATCTCCACGTTCCTAAATCCTTCCTATCCTTGAATAGTCTGAAGACACATTCCTTTAAAACCACCTTTGATTCCCCCAAATTGGTGGTCTAAAATTCACATTCTAATATTTCTACCTTGTTTATTAATGTATATATCTTTGCTTCCATAATAGAGTATTATTTGCTTGAGGACAGGAACTCTCATTAATTTTAGCACTCCCTCCCCCCCAGTGCTGTGCTTTGAATAAATATTTATTCATTATTAAAGTATTTATCATTAAAGTGCTCATTCCTTTGGTAATATTAAATCTCTGAGACCTGTGGTTCTACATTTGTCAAATATGGTACATCCATACAATGAGGTACTGTGCAGCTGTTTAAAAGAATGAGGTAGAGGGACACCTGGCTGGCTCATCCCATAGAGAGTGCGACTCTTTCTCATGGACTTGTGCCTTCAAGCCCCATGCCAGGTGTAGAAATTGCTTAAAAATGAAATCTGAAAAAAAAAAAAAAAAAAGAAGTAGATTTTTCTACATACTGACATGAAAAGATAATCACGATACTATGTTGACTATTAAAAAAGAAACGCAAGTATCAAAAGTGTACTGAAAAGCGTGTATAGGTGTATTGTGTGTGTCTGTCTTGTTAAAAAGAAAAGGTGTTGAAGCTATATACCTGTTAACAGTAGTTGTCTTTGTATTACGGTTTTTATGTAGTATAATCGTAGTAGGGAGGAAGTGTAGTTACAGAGACCCTAGACGTTCAGATTTGTGTGTGTGTAGCAAAAACAAAAACAAAAACAAAAAAAACAAAAAAAAACCCCATAACATTAAATTTACTATCTTGACTATTTTTAAGTGTAACAGTCAGTAGTATTAAGTATATTCACATTGTTGTTCAACAGATCTCTAGAACTTTTTCATCTTGCAGAACCAAAATGTTAATTTCCCCTTTCTCCTTTCTCCAACCCAAGCCCTGGGAAGCCACCTTTTTACTTTGTTTCTAGGATTTTTGGCTACTTCTGATAGTTCATATGAGTGGAATCATATAGTAGATGTATTTTTGTGACTGGCTCATTTCTCTTAGTTTAACGTCCTCCAGGTTCATCACTGTTGTAGCATGTGACAGTATTTTCTTCCCTTTAAAAAGGCTGTATTGTATTCTATTCTATGTATATACCATTACTGTTGCTTTGTAGTATATTTCGAAGTAAGGAGGTATGAGGGCTCCAACTTTGTTCTTTTACATTGTTTTGGCTAGTCAGGGTCCCATGGGATTACATATGAATTTTAGGTTTTTTTCTATTTGTTCAAAGGATATTGTTGGGATTTTGATAAGGATTTCCTAAATCTGCAAATTCTTTGGGTAGTATGGACATTTTTAACAATGGTAAGTCACTTCTAAAGTTTTCCACTTTTTTGGTATCTCCTTCAGTTTATTTTAGCAATGTTTTATAGTTTTCAGTATGTAAGTGTTCCATTCCCTTAATTTATTCCTAAGATTTTATCCTTTTTAATGCTTTTATAAATGGGATTATTTTCTTAATTTCCTCTTCTTCAGATTGGTCATCATTAGTGTATAGAAATGCAACTGAATTTTGCATGTTGCTTTTGTATCCTACAACTTTGCTAAAATAGTTTTTTAGGTTTAACAATTTTTTTGTGTGAAATATTAAGGATTTTCTACATATACATGCATTCTACATGTCATCTGAGAACAGAGATAATTTTACTTGTTGCTTTATAGTTTGGTTGCCTTTTATTTATTTTTCTTGTCTAATTGCCCTGGTTAGACATCCAGTACTATATTGAATAGTAATGACAAGAGCTGACATCTTTACCTTGTTCTTTTAGAAGAAAAGTTTTCAGTCTTTCATATTTGATTATGATGTTCTGTGAATTTTTCATGTATGGCTTTTAATATGTTTAAATACTTTCCTTTTATCCTTCATTTTTGTCATGAAAGGGTATTGATTTATGTCAAATGCTTATTCTACATCAATTGAAATAAGTATTTTCTTGTCTTAAAAACAATTTCAGGGTGCTTGGCTGGATCAGTCAGAAAAGTACATGACTCTTGATCCCAGAGTCATGAGTTTGAGCCCCATGTTGGGTGTAGAGATTACTAAAAAAAATAAACTTTAAAAAACCCTACTTTCACATCCTATCAATAGGTTGAGTGGCACAAAGTTTCCTTTTCATGAGACTGCCTAAATACCTAAATTATTTACAAAGTATGTATATAAGTAAATATTTTTATTTATATTTTATTATAAATACATTATATTTATAAAAAACAAGATATTAGAATTGTTTATTGGATACTTAAAAGTACTATGAAGGATTTTTTTTAACCTATTTGAATTTTGTTAATTACTAAATTTAGATTTGATTTTCCTCTACTTGGGGTTCAACCCAGTAGAGTTGAGGAGGAACAACACTTACGTGATAACACTCACATGTAGAAGCAGTAGTAGTAATGATGATGATGATAGCACTTTACATCTATTGAGCACTTACTGTGTACCAGGCATTATGCTAAATTCTTTCCATTCTAATCTCATGTATTCCTCACAAGAACTCTCTGAGCTGAGTACTCTTATCCCTCTGTCCCATAAAAACCAAATGAGTCCCAGAGAGGTTAAGAAAATGTCCCTGGGGTGCCTGGGTAGCAGAGTCAGTTGAGCATCCAACTCTTGGTTTCAGCTGAGATCGGGATCTCTGTCCTGAGAGCAAGCCCTGTGCTCAGTGGGGAGTCTGCTTGAGATTCTCCCTCCCTGTCCCTCTGCCACTCCCAATCATGATCTCTCTCTCTCTCTCTCTCTCTAAAATAAAAAAATAATTCTTAAAAAAAAGAAAAAGAAAATGTCTCAAGGTCAAATAACTACTGTTAGAAGCAGAATTAAATCTCAGTCTTTTGGACATTATTTTATGAATAGTTCTTTATTTTTAACCTCAGCTAGTATACTATGGGGCTATTGTGATTATCAATATAAAAAATCAACATTACTGTGATTTAATTAGAAAAATATCTGAGTCTATTCAACTACTCATTCTGCTCATATTCTGGGCAGTGGATCTGCAGGATGAATTAATTGGGCTAAGGCACAGCAGATCCTTTCAGAATGAATACTGAACCATGGGACCCAAATGATTATGCAGTGATACCAGTGAACTTCTAAGGCAAAAACTTAGCCATTTAATGAATCCACTCGTTCCATTTTTGGGATCTAGTCATTCCCTTCTTTTCAGGGTAACATTATCCTCACAATCATCTTTATAACTAGAACTTTTTAATTACAATGACCAAGACATCCCCATTTATAATGTGCTATTATTATATATAGCATTAACTGCTTGGTAATTCACTTGAAATCATTAGAGGAGAAAGAATCAGTATAGAAACACATCTGTGCGCTGGGTTTACTTAGCAATGACTGGTTCAGTTGAGCATAGAGGAAAAAAAATAATCAAATCCCCACAATTTTGTTCCTTTGTTAAGCATCTCAACTTTTTCATTTATTCAACAAACACTTGCTGTGCAGGTACCACGTGCAAGCACTATACTGGGCTTTAGGGATAACAGAGGTTAAACAAAATAAAACTCTTCATGAGGCCCCAGTCCAGTGGGGAGGTTGGAAAATAAATGGATGGGTTTAATACAGTGTCACAGAGATATCACCTAACTCAAAACAGGGAGGACCAAGAAGGTATCCCATAGAAAATAATACTTTAAATCTTGAAGTGCAGAGGGACAGAAACATAAGTAAGTATGGCTCTCAGTTCAGTTTAATCAAAGGAGAGGAGGAGTCATGAGAGATTACTGATTTCGTGACTGAAAACATTTCAGGCATAAGAGAACCATAGGTTAAAAAAAGAAGGAAGGAAGGAAGGAAAAAGAAAAGAAAGAAAACCATAGTTAAGATTCAGGTTCTTAAAAATCCAAAAACAAGTTTTCACAGTCAAATGATACTGCTAAAAATAAAGGAATATTCTAGGCTTGATATTTTTTCCAAAATAATCAAATTCTTGGTTTCTTCTAAGGCTTTTAATGACTTAAGTCAATCTAGTACTGCTGGCCTTTAGTTAAGCCCAGAAAATAAAATTTAAAGTCCTGAAGTAGCATGTGCAGGAGGATGAAG
Source organism: Lontra canadensis (assembly GCF_010015895.1). Classification (NCBI taxonomy): domain Eukaryota; kingdom Metazoa; phylum Chordata; class Mammalia; order Carnivora; family Mustelidae; genus Lontra; species Lontra canadensis. The sequence goes on from NW_022631005.1 coordinate 10,668,267, forward strand.
ACTACAAAAAGACTCATTCCTGAGATGGTTCGAGAAAGAGCACATAGAGCAAAGAGTTAATCAGCTTCTGTTTCTTAAAAAGGCTAAAACAGCCTTGCTGCCTACTGAGTTCTGAATGTTAACCAGAGATGGTGATCTTTAGAGTAAATTTCATCAAACCCAAGCAGTAGCCAAGTTAATGGTACTATGTTACACCATCAAAAAGGGTCAGATTCTGATCTCCAAAATGAGGATTTTTTCCACCTTATTTCCATAACCTGCCTGCTCTAGCTTCCTCCAATCCTTAATGAATTACTCAACAATAGCTTTAAACATAGTAGTTATTAATGTTTCAGACTAATATGTTATAATTAGGTAGGCATTAGCCCATTTATAAAGCATAAATTAGATTTGATTGAACTACATTGATCAAATTCTCTTATATTTATTGAATTAGATGACCCAGAAAAAAGAATTAAACAGAACGGTGTTTAATCTCATGTGATATACTTTAACTTGACAAATGAAAATTTTGAAACCATGGATTATTATACATGTCCGGTGTGAAAATACAAAATTTATTCTTGAGTCATTTCATGTATTCAACATTAAAATGAAAAAATCTTATTTCCAGAGTTGACTTCAATTTCAAGTTAATTTCTAGGAACTGTGAAGTTCTCTCAACCATTACCTTGGGTTTTTCTTTCTGAAAAATAGTAAAGTGACATGTGAGAGCTTTGTAATTCCCACTAAATTGGAAGGTATTATTATAAGTATGTTCTGGAGTCCCATGTTTGAACATAAAAAACATAAAAAAGACATGTTTCTCTCTCCTTACACTCCTCCACCTTGCCCACCATGCTTTTGCACAGACCTCACATTCTGGGCAGTGGATCTGCAAGATGACAAACTGACAAAGTTGTGTATTCCATAACTGGATAAAGAAGAAAGAATAAAGTTACCTGGTAGTCATGATTTCTCACTTCTTATGGTTCCTGAAAACTGCCTCATGCCTAAACACATTCACAACAATCATAGGCGCCTCACCCAATCTCCAGAAACCTCATAAGCAAGGTATGGTAACCACCACTAATAAGGGTTTCTTGAATCTGGACCTACCGAAGTCTAGAGTGGATTGAAGAATACAAAAGTGCAGGCGTAAGGGCCCTCTTGGCTTAAGAAGTGAGAATTCATAGCCAATGTGTCATCCCTCTCCTCCCCCAGCTGTGTTGTGGTTTTATTTGCCAAGTGGTTTTCCCATCCCTGTACAGAAATACTGCTGTATATGTGTATTAAAAGGTGTGGCTAAATTGGACTTTTTCCTGGAATCTTTTAACTGTATGATATAACACCGTGAATAACTTCTTTATTAAAGCATGGTAACACACTGGTGGACCTAAACGGAGATTGGCTCCTATTGCAAATTCTTGAGAGAGAAGAAACAAACAAACAAAAAAATGTTATATAGATTAAAAACTTGTTTTAATTGGCACAGCACAAAATGTTAATGGGAGTGAGAACGTTTTCAGCGACAAATGAACTAAACATTGGCTCTAACAGGAAAAGTAGATACCAAACTAACATGGCTGGAGTATCAACAATAAACCTAGTAGGGCAGCTCTCCCAATAAAAACCCCAAGTGATGTTTTTTTTTAAATACATGTTTTCATAAGAATTACTGGAAAATTTTTGTGTCCATTTGTCCATATCTCAGCACTGGGAATATATAACATTTTTGGCATAGATTCAAAAAATAGCAATGAAAGTAATTTGTGTGCAAGACAAATTAATTGAAAAGACACTTCAAGGATTAATTGTAGGTTGGTTATGCAAAGGATTTTAAAAGAATACCCTGCCTTTATTTCTGTTCTCCAACTTCATGAAGGAGGTGAGGTGGCCAATTTAAATGCCAGCTTTGTGCCCAGGAAATAGCTCATCCCAAATAGTTTTTGCTTTGCCTGGGAACTCACAAAAGAAGGGGCCCCTGGAGGATTTCTAGAGACTATGGACTAGTTTGAGTACACCATGCTCTCTTTGTACATAGTATCCAACAGAGTTCAAAGCACAAATAGACACTTAATAAATAATGTTACTTGAGTGAATTAACCTGATATCTTACAGTAGTTTAAAGTTAATTTCTCTTGGGAAAGATATCAAATTATCCTCCTTTAAATGTTTCTCATGTGATATACTTTAAGCCACAATATAACAGTAAATAATCATAATTTCTTAAACATATACTCTTCAAAACTTTTTGCTCACTAAAAAGCAAGTTCAGGGGGACTCTTTAATTCTTACCCTAGATACTAAATTTGACTGCATCTGACAAAAACAGATGAGCTGGGCGCCTGGGTGGCTCAGGTCATGATCCCAGGGTCCTGGGATCAAGCCCCACATCCGGCTCCCTGCTCAGTATGGAGACTGCTTCTCCCTCGCCCTCTGCTGCTCTGCTTGCACTCTCTCACGCTCTCTCTGTCAAATAAATAAATAAAATCTTAAAAAAAAAAAAGAAAGAAAGAAAAGAAAAGAAACAGATGAGCTGATTTTTCTATTTGTAGTTAATTCATAGCCTTCTCCCTCATAGACTTGGTTCCAAGAAATAGATGGGTTATTGTCCCTATATGCAGTAACATTTTACCAATCTTTAATCTTTAAAAGTGCTGATAGGAAATTTCTTCTGTTCCTCATATTTTTACAAAAGCCTGAATTACAAGATTTTAAGCTCAATGGTAAGAACACAGCCACGAATTATCATCCTTGACATTTGCAGACTGAAAAGAATTTTTTTTTCCACTTGGTTTCTGGCTTCACTCACTGACTCAATAAATAGTACTTATTTATTGTAGAAAGATTTAAAGACCAAACCCAGCATGGTGAAAATGGCAAAAGGATAGATTTTGGAATAACACAGCCCTAGTCACAAGTGCTAACTATTCCCCTTAATAGCTAGATGACCTTAACTTTCTGCCCTTCCTCATCTGTAAAATGCAATGGAAAATGTTTGCCCTGGGGGTGCTGAATTTCAGAGAAGAAAATACATGTGAAGCACTTAGCACAAAGCCTAACAATTTATAACTGTCCGCTCTCTTTCCTTTGTCTCCTTACCCTGTCTTTACTCTTTTCTCTTCATGCTGTACAATATAATAATGTCTTTAGAAGAAAAGATTAAGCAATACATTTCTCCATCCTTTACACAAATTATAATTTTCTTTTTGCTAATACTCCTTATGCAATTCTACAACTTTAAAATATGAATAGTAAGTTATGATTAAAATATGCTAATGATAGTGATATTTTTCACATACAGTGCCTTCCAGGTTGTTTGCCAGAAATGTTAATCAGCTCTACAGGGCGTGGTTGCCTCAGGTAACAGTCCAAGGGTATGGCTGTCATTAGGCAAGGCTTGATCTAGATGCTCAAAGAATATCATCAAGAACCTGGTTTTGAAGTTTTAACGTTATCTACAGGCTAGGTCCTCTCCTGGTGGCCATGATACTGCAAGAGAGGGGAATATTTTTTGAGGGTGATATGAAAGAAGGCAAGAAGCGATGAGCAGAGACATTTGAGCAGATTATCTGGAGGAAGGACATTCTAGGCAGAGGGAAATCAAATGCAAGAGTAATGGAGGAAGGAATATATTTGGTATAGTTGGGAAACAGCAAGGAGGCTGATATGCTGAGGTGGAGTGAACTACACTGAGAGTGATACGAGATGAAATCAGGAGCACCAAGCCAATTAATCTAAGGTCTTGTAGGCTATTGCACAGATACTGGCTTTTACCCTGTATAAGATGCACTGCCCTTGGAGGAGTTAGAACTAAATAATGTCGGGATCTGACTTACATTTTAAGAGGAGCACTTTGGTTGCTGTGTTGAACTAGACCAAAGGGCGATAAGGAAAGCAGGGAGACTTGTCTGTAAATTTACGGTAGAGTAGGTGGAAGGTGATGTTTGTACCTTAGACAAGGATCTAACAGGAAAAGTAGATATGATTCAGTTTTCTGCTCCAGTGATGAGAATGGGAAGAATTAGGTCCTGAATATATTTTGAAGGTAGAACCACCAAAATTTTCTCGTAGACCAGATGGTGAATATGTTAGGAAGTAAGTGATAATTTGGAAAAATCTACAGGAGGGGGAACCCAAGAAAGAAAAATTGGAAATTTAGTTTTGAACACATACCATTTGTGATGCCTATTATACAGCTACCAAGTTTCTAGCTGATTATGTAAAATACTTACTCTGTTCAGACACAAATTTATATATATTAACTTACTTAATCCTCCCACAGCCCATAAATTGGGTGTTTTGAATGAGGCATCCTCAGTTATCCATAGTAATTAAAACTATGAGTCTTGATGAAATCACCAAGAAAGTAAGTATAGATACAAAAAAGAAGACCAAAGACTGAGCTCAGTCCACTCCAGTGATTAGCATTTAGGAACAGGAGGGAAAACTAGCAAAGGAGATTAAGAAAGAGTGATGCATAAGGAAGAAGGAGAATATTTAACCTAGGAACCTAGTGAAGTAAGTCTACCCAAAAAAACTGAAATGATCACGGTGTCCAAAGCTACTCATATTTCAAGGAAGGTGAGGACTGACAACATTTTGGTGAAGTAATGAGGGCAAAAGCTTGGTGTGAATACATTCAAGAGAAGGGAAGAGGGGAAATAGGGAGTGAGCACAGGCAGCTCTTTTAAGGCATTCTCCTCTAAAAGGGAGGAGATAAGTGAGGTGGCAGCTGGAAGGGAATGTGAGGTCGAGGGAGGTTCTTTGTTTTGTTTCAGTTTTGTTCTTGTTTGGTTTTGTTTTTAAATTAACTTTATTTTTAAGATGAGGTTCAGTTTATAGCAAAATAGAGTGGAAAGATCAGAGGTTTTCCACATACCTGTTGAACGCACATAAATAGAGGCCTCCCAACTATCGAAACCCCACATCAGATTGGTACATTTATTGCAATTGATGAACCTATATTGACATTCCATTATCACTCTAGGTTCATGGTTTACAGTGGGGTTGCTCTTGGTGTTGCACGTTGTGTGGACCTAGACAAATGTGTAATTGCGCGTACCCACCATTACAGTGTCCCACCTAATAGACCCACTGACATAAACATCCAGCGCTCCACTGTTCATCTTCTTCTCCCCCAAACCCTAGCAACCATTGATCCTTCTACTTCCTCCATGGTTCGGCTTTTCCAGAACCAAATTCTCCAAAAATCGTTTGTAACTTATTCATATCCCCAACCCCCACCCCCAAAACAACTGATCTTTTTATTGTGTCCATAGTTTTGTCTTTTCTTAGAAGGTCACATACTTAGAATCATACAGGATGTAGCCTCTCCCAACTGGCTTCTTTCACTTAATAATATGTACTTAAAGTTCCTCTGTCTTTTCGTGGCTCAATAACTCATTTCTTTGTAGCACTAAGAAATATTCCATTGTCTGGATGTACCACAGTTTATCCATTCACCTACTGAAGGGCATCTTGATTGCTTCTCCGTTTGGCCCCATGAATAAAGCTGCTATAAACATCTTTATGTGCAAGTTTTTGTGTGGATATAACTTTTCAACTGATTTGAGTAAATACTAAGGATCTTGCAACAAGATATGTTTAGTGTAGTAAGAAATTGTCACACTGTCTTCCAAAGCCTTTTGCATTCCCACCCGCAATGACACTTCCTATTCCTCCACATCCTCACCCACTTTTAGTGTTTGTTCTGGATTTTGACCATTTTACAAGGTGGATAGTGGCTTATTATTTCAACTCACAGTTCCCTGATGACATATGACGTTGAGCATCTTTTTATGTACTTATTTGCCACATATATTTTCTTTGATTGAGTATTCAGGTCTTTGACTCAGTTTCGAATGCAGTTCTTCATTTTCTTATAGTTGAGTTTTAAGTGTTTTTGTGTATTTCAGAAAACAGTCCTTTATCAGATGTGTTTTGGAAATATTTTCTCCTACCTTGAGGCTTGTTTTCTCATTCTCTTGATATTGTCTTTTGCAAAGTAGAACTGTATGATTTTAATGAAGTCCACCTTACCAATTTTTTCTATCATCTGAAAAACTACCACCACACCTAAGGTTACTCGGGTTTTCTCCTGTGTTCTCTTCTAGGAGTTTTAAGATTTGTGTCTTACATTTTGGTTTATAATCCACTTTGAGTTAGTTTTTGTGAAGTGTTTAATTATCCTTTAAATGTCTGTGGAATCTATAGTGCTATTCCCTCTTTCATTTCTCTTTTTCTTCACCTTCTAGTGTTCCCATTATGTATATATTCCACCTTTTATAATTGTCCCACAGTTCTTGGACATTCTTTTTTGTCTTCTTCCCCACAATCTTTTTTTTTTTTTTTCTCTCTCTCTCTTTGTTTTTCAGTTTTGGAGGTTTCCTTTAAGATCTCCTCAAGCTCAGAGATTCTTTTCTCATCTGTGTCCAATCTACCAGTAAGTACATTGAAGGTATTCTTCATTTCTGTTATAGATTTTTTGATCTCTAGTATTTCTTTTTTATTCTTTCTTAGAATTTCCACCTCTCTGTTTACATTGCCCATTTCTTCTTGCAAGCTATCCGCTTTATCCATTAGAGCCCTTAGCGTATTAAACGTGATTGTTTTTAAGTTCCTGGTCTGATAATTACAACATCCCTAAGATATCTGAGTCTGGTTCTAATGCATGCTGTCTCTTCAAACAGTATTTTTGCCTTTTAGTATGCTTTTAAATTTTTCCTTGATAGTCATACATGATATCCTAGGTAAAATTAACTATAGTAAATAGGCCTTTAGTAATGTGGTAGTAAGGTGTAAGGTAGTAAGGGAAAGTGTTCTATAGTCCTACTAGGCCTCAGTCTTTTGTAAGTCCCTTTAAGTTGTGAACTCCACAAACGCATCTCAGTATTTGCCCCCCAGGTGGGACAAGATGGTTAATGGGGGCTGGAGTGGGCTACTTCCCTTCCCCCATGTAGAAGGCTAGAAGGGATTGGGTTGGGTATTTCCCTTCTTCTGCGTGGAAGGCTAGAGCTGGCTAGAATTGGGCATTTCCCTTCTGATAAAATCTCAGTAGTTTAGGATCTATAAAATAGTTTCTCTTGTGGGCAGGCCTTGTTAAGAAGACAATGCTTTTGCAAAATAGTTTCTTTTCTCTTCTCCTTGACAGAAACACAAGCTGATTTTTCTCTGGTACTCACTGTGAGAACCAAGTCAAGTTCCTAGAGATAAAACTCACAAAATTGTTGGGGGCCTCTGAGGACTGAGTTTTTAACTCCCAGACTTGTCCACACTGAGCCTCCAGTAACTCACCAATTACAATTCAGGTTTTCCTGTCACAACAATGGTTCTTACGCAGTTTTCTGCCTCAGTAAGTTGTTACTCTCTGTATTTGCCTGTCTGTCTCTTGTATTTGGAGATAGTGGTTCACATATAACCTCACTTCTCTGGTGAATCTAAGAAAAGTTTTTGAGTTTTCAACTTATTCAGCTTTTTATTTATTGTTAGGACAGACTGATAATTACCTACCTCTTTTTTAAAAAAGAAGATTTTATCTATTATTTGAGAGAGGGTGAGAGAGTGCTTGGGAGCCATGCAGGCATACTATGGGGGGGGGGCGGTCGGACGAGGGGCCAGAAGGAGAGGAATAAGCAGACTCCCCATTGGGCAGGGAGCCTGACAAAGTGGAGTTGGATCCCAGGATCTCAAGATCACGACCCCGAGCTGAAGGAAGATGCTTAACTGACTGAGCCACTGGGTGCCCCGGTTACCTACCTCTTTACATGCCAGTCCAGAAACCCAGAAAGTCTGTTTTTGTTTTTAATATAGGAGATATTATAGAATATCTATACTGATGGGAATAACTTAGTAGGTGGGAAAATTAATACAGTGAGGAGGATAAATTTGAAAGAAACCAATCCTAGAAAAGGCAAGGAAATGGGATGCAGTGCACCATAAGAAGCTATTGGATTTAGACGGGAGTGTAGACATGGTAAAAAGTCAGGCAGTGTTGATAGGACCCAAAGCTAGTAGATCAGAAGATGTGTTGGTGGGAGCATGTGGAAGTTGTCTTCTGATTCTTTGTTTCTTCTCAATGAAATGGGAAATAACACTTCAGCAGAATGAAGATTGGAGAAGTGGCAGCAAAGGTGTGAAGAGAGAGAAGGTGTGAAATAATCCACAAATGAACTGTCTTAGAAAGTAAAGTAGGCTTTCAGGACTATGTCAAGGCCTGAATATGAAGGGAGAACACTCAGCATGATCATTTTTGTTCAATTATGTTCAATTTCCCAAGGACAGGCAGGGGGAAGTATAGAGTTGAATTTAACCAAGGAGAAGTTTTACAGGAGCATGAAGTCTAAGAGTATGGACTCTGTAGTCAGACTGTTTGGATTTGAATCATGGTTCTGCCACTTTGCAGGTATGTGGTCTTGAATAAACTGCTTACTCTCTCTGTACTTTAGGTGCCGCATCTGTAAAACGAGTATAGCCTGTTTCTCATTTGGAGAGACTAGAAGCATTTAGAAGAGATCTTTTGTATGCTTCCACCACACTGTCTTCCAACCTCTCTGCATTTGGACCCATATACTCTGCCATATACGCATAGGGTGTTGTCAAGTTAGTTGATGTGCAGCGCTTAGAACAGCGTTTGGCACATAAAAAATACAACAGAAATGCTTTATTATCTGCTGGGGGGAGTAAGATAGAGGAAGAAAGTAACAAGAAAGTGATTAAAGTGATGAGAGGAACTGAAATCCTGCTTCTTTAGATCTCAACAAAAATGAAAGAAATTCTTCAACTTCAGGGAAACCCCTTCTTCCAAAAGAATACCATGGAATTTGATTTGAACCCAAATGAAAGTGAGGCAGACTTGAAACATGTGATTTCTCATACAGTTCGGTGATGAAAGGAAAAACATATGCCAAGAAAATGACAAATGCTTAATCCAAATTAGAGAAATTCTGCAACTTTATTGAAAATGGTCCTTCTTTTTTCTACTGTAATTACTTTAGTGGTATAGGATTGACTATAATCCCTGCTCAGAAGCAGCCTTGGAGCTGTTTCCATATTACCAATTTCCGGAATCTAGAGTTACATAGTAGCTTGGTGCGTATCTTAAGTACTTTATGTTCATTGGCCACAAAATGACTTCCATATTCTTACTTGTTGAAGTGAAGGCAATTTCAGTGGTCGTTCTGACAGAGAGGTGCACCAGATTTTCCCTGTCCCTTGACTGTATTATGTTTGTCATGAGGCTCTTTCTTCCCTAGTGCAAATAAGGGAGTCTTTTAGAGAAGGAAGAAGAGAACGATTTTAGGAGGTAGCAAGGCTTTGACAGTCATGCAAATGAGCAAGTGATGCCCAGTGCTTGGAAGACAGACTACCTGGTGGTGGGCTCTGTGCCCACTTTCCGTCAATGCTGATAACTGTACATCTTTGGAGATTTCTCTTGGTTTTCTAATTTGTAAAATGGCCATAATAATGACATAGGTGTGAAGATTAAATAAACTAATATTTGGAAGTATTCAGAATAGTACCTGGCACAATATACACTTGATAAATATTATACATCACCATTAAATAAATAACACATGAATGGGTTGTGGTTTTCAGTAGTTTTCTCCTTAAGTCCCATGCCTTGGGACTCAGCAGGAGCAAAACGTATTTACATACCCTTATTTTTTTGCTTGTTTCTTTCTTTTCTCAAATAATCCTGGGCTTGTCCATACAAAAACTGTCTGCTATCTTAAGGATAGCTCAGTATATGAGGGAGCAGAAAAGGTCTAAGAGGAGGTTTTCCAATAGGGTCATGAGTTCATGGATTCTACCACATATTCACTTGGCTGTTATTGAGTTAATACATATAAAGTGCTAAAACAATGCCTGGCTAAAGTATTCTCTGCTAGGAATGAAAGAGGGAGGAAGAGAGTAGCAAGAAAGAGAACTATCTCCAGTTATCCAAATCATTACCCGGTCCTGTCTGTTTTCTCCTAACTACCTTGGGGGATGTATCCCCTTGCCACCACGCTCCTGAACACACTGGGCTTCCTTCTGCTACAGGCCCCCGGGAATGTTTGTTGTTCTTCCTGGAATGATTTTGCCCCCCTACCTTCTTTCACTTTGTAACCCCTGTTCCTCCTCAGATCTCAGCTCAGGTATTGGTTCTTCCCGAGAGAAGCTTGTTGGGATTCTTCGGTCAGGTCTTCAGTCCTTTGTTATAGGGAAACTTCCTAGCACAGGTCTTTATAGTCATGCTTATGATGATTTGGTTAGTCTGTCTCTTTGTGGTTAGTCCAACACATGGTAAGAAATCTACAAGTATTTATTGAACAGTGAATGAATTGCTCCCATTATCCCATTTTGAAAGTTTCTCTTTCTTCCTAAGTCCCCCACTGTTAAAGGTTGAACAGTGACTTCAAGAAGTAACCAGAGGAGAAAAGGGTCTGGGGGATGATATCATCTGGTAGCTACATAACAGGGGCAAAAGCAAAAAAGGCATAAAGCTCATAAAAAAGTCTAGGACATAAGAGCTGGGAGTGTTCTTAGAGATCATCTAGTCCCAACTTCTTCAGTACTGACAGCACAGGAAAATCCACCATTTAGGGTTTTAGTTGAGGATTTCAGCCAACCACCTTCCAAACAACAGCCCTATACACGAATAAAACATGTGTTTCAAACTATGAGAGCTTAAATGTGACTCATCAACATCTGCTTTCTTTAAATATTTTTTTCTCTCAGAGACTAAAACCACTTACAAGGATGGGATAAATTCTTGCAGCTTAACACATGGCAAAAGACAAACCTTTTATCCCACTTTGTAGTCCCTTCATTTTCAATCTCAAATGCTTTTCTCTATCATATAACTCTTTTGTAAGGAATATTCAAAAGGATCTATTAAGTTCTAACTGTACAACAGCTTATTTAAGGTGGCTTTAATAAGGGAATAATCAAAATACCATCTAATTTCAGTGGAAAACTATCACATTTTCATACTGACCTAGCAAGTAGCCCAGTAGTATTAGAAGACAAAAAGAACTTTGGCCAAAGGGAGGGGAAGAAAATCATAGTTTGTTTTGAGAGTATTCCTTTTTGTCTTTCTCCTTTCTCCCTACCTGACAAAGAGAAAATGTGCCTTGAAGCTTCCTCTTGCTATTCAAGTCCTCCATAAAAGTGCTTCAATAACATGGGCCAGGCACAGTGTTTCAGATGTTCTTTACTTTCCCTGAACACCTTGCTCCCTCCAATAAAAATGAATGGCAGAAACACGTAACCAGAAAACACAATCAGTGTAAATATGTTAATGGGTTAATATGTCTGAGTAGGATAATAACACCCTTTGCTCAGTTAAAATCCAAGTTCCCAGAAAGTCCCTTGGGAGTGACTCATGGTGGGGGAGTTTTGATGGCATCAGACTCAGGGGTTAAATTATGTTTAAGGAGTTGAGTCTTTCTTTCCTTACCCTACAAGTAACAATGTATAGGGAGCTTCCTGGATTAATTTTGGGCAGGGTTGATCCTAAAGATGAAATAACTAGTTACTGCCAGCAAAACAGCCCAAGAACCTTAGAGTGCAAAAAGTTCTGTGCAAATGAAAAGTTGTTTCCTACCATAGACAGCTTCAACAAAGCAAAAAGACAAAAGATAGAAATAGCAGTCACTGGTACCGGGGTGGCTCAGCTGGTTAAGCATCCAACTCTTGATCTCAGTTCAGGTCTTGACCTTGGTATATGGGTTCAAGCCCCACATTGGGTTCCACACTGGGGTCCACACTGGGCTCCATGCTAGGCATGGAACCTCCTTAGAAAAAAAAAGAAATAGCCATCAAAGAATTGCTATGTAGTATCCAGACTACATAAAGAATTTCTGTAAATTGAGAAAACATGAACAGCCCAACAGAAAAGCAAGCAAAAGTTATGAGCAGGAAACTCATAGAAAATTAAGTGCAAATGACCCAGAAACATTTGAAAGGATGATCACCTTCATTTGTAACAAGGAAAATGACAGTGAGAGAGCAATGAAATATATTTTTCTTCTGCCAGATTAGCAAATATCTAGAAGTTTGACGTTACCAAAATTTGGATGAGAAGTATGGAAATTTTTACTTTTATATACCACTAATGAGAGTGAAGAGTAAAGCAGTGATGCCATCTGTAAGATTGGACAACCATAAAATGTGCCCTCTTTGGAACACTGTATCGCCTTGATCATCCTAGAAGTACTTCACCCATGTGGAATGAGGCCTCTACAAGGGTGCTCATTAGAGTATCACTTATTTAACAAAGTATGAAATGGTGCTTCTCTGTTGTCTTCTCCCCCAACCTGAAATCAATAGGTACTAACCCCCTCACATCCTAAAGAGATCCACTAATGATCCCTCAGATTCATTTCCTAAAGATACCTGAAACTAAAGCTGCCAAAACTGGGGACATGATGGGAAAATAGCCTAAGAAGACAAGCTAACAAGGAGAGACAGAATCTAGGTTTTTCGGGATATCATTAAGCCAGTGGCACTAAACTTCGGAGCAGTTCCACTTGGGAATTTCTTGTTTTGAGGTAGTCAGTCTCTATTGTAGAAGGCATTTTTAGCTGGGCTTTCTAACCTTTCTTACCCAATCATCCACTTATCTCTAAAATTAGTGCTCAATTTATAGCCTTCCTCTTCACCTTAAGCCATATCATCCTCCCAAGGATAGACACTGATGTATGATTCATGACAATATAGGAAGGTAACACTTAATATTAATAAAAACTATACTTCGAACCCTTATTAGGTGTCAGATGTGAGACACTTTATTTGTATTATCCCATTTAGTGCTCACAACAATTCTAGAAGTTGGGCACTAATATGACCTCCATTTTCCAATGAGAAAACAGATGTGGAAAGGCTTATAGCTTCCATGGAGTCACCTAACTAGAGAGTAAGTTGGGCTGGTCCCTGAGGCCAGACCACTCTTACTGACCCACCAGATCATATTCTCACACTGCCTTTCTTTATATTCAAGAACTTATTAAATCTTCACAACAATTTTAGGAGCTACTAGTACTACCATCTTGAGAAGTTCTAGGTATAGATCATTAAATTTTTACAACCATAGAGATGAGCCAACCAAGGTTTAAAGAGGCTAAATAATCACACAGCAAATAAATGACAGAGCCAGTATTTGAACCTGTCTGTAAGGATAATGACAATAGTGATAGCTATCATTTCTTAGCAACCTACCCATTCCAGGACCTGTGCAAGCTAGGTCCATGTGTTATCTTCTCTTACTTTCAGAAAGCTATGAGATTTTCCTTTTGACATATTAAGAAACTAAGGCTGAGAAAGTTTTAAAAGCCATAGGTTACAGAGCTAATAAATTGAAGAACCGGTATAATGGGTTAAAAGTAGCAACAAATCCTTCGTATTTCCTGCCATAAAGAGTTGAAGTCTATTTTCCTACCACTTGAAGGATAGAATGGAGCTAGAAGTTACTAGAGTAATTCACTTGAATGTTCCTGTGGCATCTCAAACTCAATATATAAGTCTGAGCTAATTGTCTTATCCCTCTAACATAAATCTTTGTTATATGCTTGATTTTGATAAACCAAGACTTAGAGTCAAACAGATAGGAAATAAACTCCACCCCATTTCCTCCCATTCTTCAATCTCTGAATTGAATCTACCTTATGTATCATTGCCTAATTAATCTTCATTAAATGCACCTCTAAAGTTAGTGTCCCATTGAAAAACTTTGCATGGGTTTCCACTATATAGCCCATGCATGCCCTGCCTCTTCCCCTACTTCCTTATTTATACTCTAAATTTCAGCCAGAATGAACTATTTATTGTTTCTCCACAGATATCTCCTTACCACCCCCCGACACACACATTCACGATTTTCTGCCTTTATGTCATTGCTGTTAGCTTAAAATTCTCTTCTCTTCCCCAGTGCAAACTGCCAAAGTAATAATCACATTAAATACTATCTCTTCCTTGGGCTTTTTTTTTTTTTTTAATGTCTGGAAGTGATTTTTCTCTCCTTTGAATTGCCCATAAAATTTTCTTTTATTATTTTAAGTATTAATCTTGTGTTATAGTTATTTACAAAAAAGTTGTCATTCCTTTTCTAGATTTCAAGCTCCCTAAGGAAGAGAAGGTATCTTAATCATCAATGTATCACCTACAGTAACCTCCTTTAACCTTACACATAATAGGTTTTGAGAATCTGGGGATCCAATAAATGTTTTATTCTCTCCCTGAGTCAAAACCAACTGAAGAAGACATTGAAGTCATATTGGTGGAGAAATATCAGCTTCGTTATTAATAAAAACTAGATTAGAAAATATGACCAAATGACTTGATATTATACCTCTAAAATAGTAGGCTTATCTACCCTCTCATGGAAGAGCTAGGTAAGTTCAAATCTTCCCCAGGACCAAGACTGACTGGTGTAGAACCAGACCAGAATATACTGGTTCAGCATATGATAGATGCATGGACCACAAAGCCTACATTCTTCTCCCAAACCCTCCCAGAAGAGAAAAGAATGACAAAGCAGGGACCTGAGATATTTTTTTTTTAAAGATTCTACCCATTTATTTGACAGAGAGAGATCACAAGTAGTCACAGAGGCAGGCAGAGAGAGAGGCTCCCTGCTGAGCACAGAGCCCGACGCGGGGCTCAATCCCAGGACCCCGGGATCACGACCCCAGCCGAAGGCAGAGGCCCTAACCCACTGAGCCACCCAGGCGCCCCTGGACCTGAGATATTTGAGAGCAGTTGAATTCCCTCTGCTTGGTAACATGAGGATTGGCCTTGATGAAGATGATGAAATCTAAAAGGATAGTCTATCTTCAACTAACACCCAATCAGATTCATGAAACAAGGAATAGAAGAAAAACGATTTACGAAGGGGAGTTTAGAAATGTATGTGAATGTAATAATAATGTTGGTACTCGTAGCAATATGCATTGAAATTTACAATGAGTTAGAGCATTGTCCCAAGGTTTTTCATTGTATTAATTCAGTTATCATCCCAATAATTCTATGAAGCATGAACTAATATTATCTCCACTTTATAAAAAAAACTGGGATACAGAGAATTTTAAAAATTCATCCAAACTCACACAGCTAGTATGTAGCAGAGCTAGAATTCACACACAGCCTCCCTCTAGAACCCAACTATTCATAAGCTGAAAAATATTAATGGCCCTTTTCATACTGCTTTGCTATTGAAACCTTCCCAACTCATACTCCACTTCCCCATCCCTAGCAATTTCAGCCACTCAAGGTTTCTCTTTGTCACAAATAGGTTATTATTGATTTGGTAGCCTGCAAATGAAAACTATCTGTTACCCTGTGATCAAACCATTATATGATGCATCAATAATGAAATCCCAGATTACTTTCCAGAACCTACATGGCCTTCCAGAAGTAGCGAAAAGCATGCTTCAGTTGTTTTATTTTTCATTAACTTGATTTCCATTGTAAAATAAGTATTCAAGTGATAGTCTCTTGTCTGGAGGTGACTCTTTCCCCTCACTCCTATTCCCCCAAGCCAGGAATGTGTTGTGTTTTCTTTAAAAATTTCAGTTTACTACTAAGACACTTTGCTTAGCGAATAAAACATGATAGAGGCTGTGTGACATGAAGGTATTCGTAGGGAATGAAAAATTCCTTGCTGATTAAACGCACGCCTGGCAGACTAAACTGGCTGTTTCTTGGGACATGCTGAGTTGGCACAAATTAAGAGCCATGCATTCTGAAGAGAAGTAGGTATATACAACAACTCAGATATTGAAGACAGTTGCCTCCATTGCTGCTACCAGTTCAAAGCTCCAGAAAAACACCTCCACACAAGCCCAATAGGAGGTAACAAACTCCGCCCAGCGTTACTGCAAGCAGAGATGTAGTGCTCCCACTTTAGAATTCCCAGAATACCCTGGAATGTGTGAGTCGGTTAGGGGAGGTTAGAGAGGGGGTGCAAGATAAGGTAAAGAAAGCAACACACACGGACTGATTCAATAATGTCGCAGACATCAGTTAGTTGCCTTTTGATAACCATTTTAATGAAAATCAAGGTTTAAATTATCTTTGGGGGGCACCTGGGTGGCTCAGTGGGTTAAAGCCTCTGCCTTTGGCTCAGGTCATGACCCCAGGGTCCTGGGATCAAGCCCCGCATCTTGCTCCTTTTTAAAAAAAAGGAAAAAAATGAATTATCTTTGGAACATGGACAAAATCTGGGTACAGTCTGATATGCTCTAACACACTTGAACAGGTCTCCTCACTCACAACCAAGCCTGGGATACCCTGTAGGAAGCGTCAGCAATTTCAGTTAACTGCCCAGTGACTGTCCCTGTATCTGCTCCTAATCCTCCATGCCTTACCCCACTTGTTTTGTTTTGGCAAATCCAGCCTCATTTTATTCAATAATATTTATTGAGCAAGGGGCCCTACAAAAAAATAAACGCATTCTCTACCCTCATTAAAGTTGTAGCCTAGAATAGAGAATACGTATTCCTTTGGGAAACACTTGGAGTGCTCGCTTCGGCAGCACATATACTAAAATTGGGAAACACTTAGATAGTTCTTACCTCATAATTACATAGAATCATACAGATATTATTATTAATATATTATGTGTGATATTAGTAGTAGTAGTATCTGTACTAATCTTACTTCCTGTTGCCTCCTGCTTAGTTTCAGCCTCTCTGCTTATTTCTCTGAGATTCATATTTTGTTCAGACTTTGATTTTGTTTCTTTTTTTTTTTAAGATTTTATTTATTTATTTGACAGACAGAGATCACAAGGAGGCAGAGAGGCAGGCAGAGAGAGGGGGGGAAGGAGGCTCCCTGCTGAGCAGAGAGCCCGATGCGGGGCTCGATCCCAGCACCCTGGGATTATGACCTGAGCTGAAGACAGAGGCTTTAACCCACTGAGCAACCCAGGCACCCCTTGATTTTGTTTCTTAGCATTTTCTTATAACACCCTGAATTCCATGTTCCCCAGAGAAGTGATCAATTTTGATAATTCTCTGTCCCTGTCTCTCTGTCTCTTTCTCTCTCTCAAACACACACACCCCGTTCCCGATACCTAGGATGAGAGCTCGGGTTCAAATGCCTCAAATTTAAACAGATGCTTCTCAACCTTTAAATTGACTAACTGACACCTTAGTTACAATTGAAAGAGGGAAATTTTCCTTTTCCTGCTCTAGAAAAATCGTCCATATTCAAAAGAAAGGTAGCATGGACCTAATTGCTAAAAACCGCTTGGTAAATGATCCAAATTAATTACTTAAAATTTTGTTTCCATTTAAAATGTAACTGTTGAATGAGCAATTGCTCTGTGGAGGGATTATATACATCTTTCCAGTCAGCAGGATGTTCAAAATATGTTTCCAAAGAACATGAGTTACGATGATTTCACACTTGCCAAAAATAATTATAATTCCTATTTTGAAGCCAACAGAAGCTCAGATGCTTCTGACTGTGTCAGATCTGACTGGAAACAGAACCCTTAAGTCAATGAATCATGAACAAAATCATGTATTGATACTGACATTGCGTAGGGCAATGGGTAGACCCCAGGGGCTTGCAGTGTAAGAGAGAGACAAAGCTGTTGGTGAGAACAATGGCTTCACCATGACAAAACAGCCTGAATTACATACCAGTGAGTAGGACAGCCCTGCTAAGCATCTCTAAGCTGGAGTGAAACAATTACTGGTACCCTTTAACTCTTAAGGGGATTTCATACCTAATGCCAAAGCAAGGGTATGTTTTCTCAGGATTACCACTGTATAGAATATAGTAGCATTTTAGCAGTGCCCATGACACATGGCAATGGGTAGTGTGGGAAACATTTTTTCTGGCTGCCCAGCAAACATGACCGCCCACGTATTACGTTTAGGGATTGACCCCCTCCGCACTCTCAGTCCATGTGGTTACAGTGCAGTTAATTCCACTTTCAGCTCTGGAGTGTGTCACATGACCCAGGTTTGGCCAGAGCATTATTTTATATGTGCCCATTAGTAATTCACAAGCATGTCAGTCATGCGGAGACTCCCAGATTTGCTGGAGCTGTCAGGTTGGCAGTCTTCTTTCATGCTGGACTCCAAACAGAAATATTGTGAGGCTGGGGATACTGCAACTCTCTTGTCACCACTGGGAGCCTTAGAATGAAGCGTGAGTATAACACGCGTGGCTCTTCATATGCATATTAAAGAGAGAGAAGTCAAGAGCTTCTGGGGCACCTGGGTGGCTTAGTGGGTTAAGTGTCTGACTTCGGTTCAGGCCATGATCTTGGGGTCTGTGGATGGAGCCCCATGTGGGGCTCCCTGCTCAGCAGGGAGTCTGCTTCTCCCTTGCCCTCTGCCGCTTCCCCCAGCTTGTGCTCTCTCCCTCTCTTTCTCTCAAATAAATAAACAAAACCTTAACAACAACACAACAACAACAACAAAAGAAGAATTTCTTACCCTTGGATTTTTCAGTTATGTGCACCAGTGAATTCCTTTCTTCATCTAGTTTGTGTTTGAAGGTTTTATATGTTTTGTTTTTGCCTACCACGACTTGCAAGTGCAGTTTATTTTATCTTGGGCAAACAATGGCTGATTCGGGAACTAGTCCTTAAGGAAACTCCCTTTCTCTTCAATCCCTTGAGTCAGTGTTGCTTTTTCTCCAGAACCCATGACTCACGTGGTTACAGCCGTGTTTTGCTCCCTCTGTGAGCAAATTTTTAAGTCAGATTATCTCTACCTTCCACTTAATCCTGGAAGTTCCCCAAGAGCCAGTATGGGTGGGACTCCATCACCCTCTTCCTCCTTACCACCTCATGGTACTGTCACTTACTGGTTGTGGGGGCTTTGGAAAACCCTCTTCTTGCCTACCCCATCTCCTCCCTTCTGACAGTCCCCTCTGCTAGAGTCCTTTCTCCCAGAAGTTCTCTTGCGCAGCCATTATTGAGAAGGGTCTCGCTTACCCATGGAAAATGTGAGCATCATCTCCTACCATTTTGTTTCATGACCAAGTAATAATTGTTAACATATGCTGAATCAAAGTGAGGAGACAGTTATTGCTAAGAGATCTACATGGATTACCTCATATAATCCTTTCAACAATCCGATGTGTGGGTTTATTATTCCCACTTCAGGTAACAGAGGCATAGATCAGTTAAATAAATTTTCCAAGATCATACAGCCAGTAAGTAGCACTAATGTAAGATGGGAAGGAATACTGCGTCCTCCCGTGAATCTCGGAAGTGCGGTTTTGGACTCCACTCAGGTAATGCCGATTTATCTATGTCACAGGACTGGGGCTGGGTAGGAGAGAATGAATCCAGGGTCTGGCAGAGACTAGATGATTCAAGTAGAGATAAAGTAAAAGAATATATGTAAGATCTGTCTTTTGGTAGAAAAGAAAAGAATAATTTATTATTATAAGGAAACTGGCATCTTCCGATTTACAATAACTTATAGCAAAGCTTGTTCTGGAAAGACGTGATGCCTCACAAATTCACGTACCTTTTATCTTTGAAAGGCACTGCTCCAGACCTTGTTGTTATGTGTTCTATCTGCATTCTTTTCCTATCACCATGTCTTCTACATATTCACTTCATTAATTCAGCAGTTTTTTGGGCTTTTTTATTATGTACCAAGCACTGCGCCAGGCATGGGGATATAACCACGGCAAAAAAGTTCAGTGTGCCTGCTTTAAGGAAGCTTATGCCGTCGATCTATACGTTACACAAATTAAGTACTAACTCAGTGTTGAGACAAATGTTTCAAAAGAGAGATGATGGTCACACCTGTGAGAGTCTAAATGGGAGAAGTGGCCAGTGAGGGAAGCTAAGCAAAAGAGAATGAAAAAAAAAAATACATATATATATATATATATATATATTCTATATATATATATTCAGACCCTCAGTCTCAACATTTTTCCAGTTGATTTGCTCCACCTCCATTTACTCCACCTTTGTTCCTTCCTTTCTTATTCTTAACTTCTCAACACTTTTATGAAGGCCCATAACCCACCCAACATACTGCCTAACCTGGCCTGCCCTTCCCTGTCCATTTCCCAACCTCTGGGTCATTCTCCAGTCCTAGGTTCTAATCAACATGTATATGTCTTCATGTCTGTGTCTCATCCCACCTGTCTTTTCAGTTTTAAAATCATATAGCTGTGATCATACTGTATACATGTGGCAAACAGCCAACTGCCTAGCTGGTGTCTATGGTTCCTTCTTCCATAGTAGTAGAATCTTGATTTTATTTGATTTATTAATGCACTTGGCCAAAAATACTGTTTCTCCAGCTCCATTGAAGCTAGGTGTGGCATATGACTAAGCTCTAACAAATGAGAGATAAGCAGAAAGATGGTATGGGAGCTTCCAAAAAATTCCTGAAAAGGTATGTGGAATGAGCTGTTTGCCTCTTATTCTTCTATGTCTCTTTCCATTTTCTGCTGGCTAGATTATAGATACGGTGTACAAAGGAAAAAACACTCCTGTCACTCTGTGTCTCTCTGCTTTCACTACTCTACCTCCACTCAGAACACACTACTTCAGAACACTTCTGGCCAGATGTGTGGGGTTTCCACATACCAAGCAATTCTGCAATAATATCTGGGTGTTGTAAAATTTAACTCAACTCTGAGACTATCTACCTGGATATAGTGCCAGATCCCACAGGCTAAGGGCTCAGTCCCCTAAGACTGCCCCCCAACCCACCCACTGTAGATGGCAGGTGAAAGCTCAGGTTGTCACCTATGCTTCTGACAGATGCCTATAAATCAGAGGTTCACAAAACACACTCCCAGGGCTGGATTAATTTGCTAGAGTGGCTCATAGTACTCAGGAAAATAGAATATGTACTAGATTAGCAGTTTATTATAAAAGGATGTAACTCTGGAACAGCCAGATGAAAAAGACGCATAGGGAAAGGTATGGGGGAAGGGGTGTAGACCTTCCATGTTTTCTCTCCGCAGCTACTCTCCCAGCACCCAATTATGGTTGGTTCCTCTGACAGTAAGCACCCCCATCTTTATGAGTTTTCAAAAAGAATCTCATTAGGTAAACTAACAAGTTTACTCATTAGTTTTTCAACCACTAATGTGGTTGAAAGGTGTTTGTTAAGAATAACAAAGGACACCTATATTGATCGCCTGATCACTTAGGAATTTCCAAGGGTTTTAGGAGCTCTGTCCTAGAAACCGTGAAGAACACATATATATTTCTTACTACAGGTCACAATACCACATGGTGGCTGGAGCTAGAGCAGCTATTTTGATCCATGAGGTGATCCTGGAATGGAAGTCAGCTAGAGATATCCCACAAGACAGAAGGAGCCTGAGTTCCAGAGGGGGTTTGGAACAGAGTTGCCAGCCATATCGACCCTAGGCTGCCAAAATCCTCAAGAAAATAAACTTTGATTATACTTAAGCCACCATTGTTCTGAGCATCTGTTACTTTCTGCCCAATTTAATTCTAACTAAAACAGTGAGGCTTCTGGGAACACCCCTTCAAAAGACGACATGCCAGTAGCATGAACTTTTTTTGCTTTTCTTCTGCTTTCTGCCTGTAGCATAGACACAGGGGCCAGTGCATGGGCAACTATTTGAGCCAACTTGGAAGATTATAGAAAGAGATGGGGTGCCTGGCGACTATGGAACTGCTTTGCCATGGATTCATTTTGTGGGAGAGAAGTGCAAACCTCTCTTGTTTAAGGACTGGAGTTTTAGTTCTTTGGTACTAGCAGCTGAACACAATTTCTAGCGGATAATATTTATAATTCTGTAAAGAATCTCCTTTATCCACTTGACATAACAAAGCTTCTTTTATGCAGTTTTAGAACTTTACCTGACAATCTGCTGTGAGCACTCATCTACGTCAACTGTCAGTAGATTTTTGACAGTGGTGACAGGTACATAGGTAACCAGCTATATGGCTTTCCGTGTGTATTGTCATCCTCATTGTGTTTCCAGAAAACTGCATTTGGATATGGGATGGAACATTCTTTATTCCTTTAACCCAGTTAGCTTTGTTGAGCCTTGGTGTCAAAGGTACCTCTGGAGTTCCCCATCTCCTTCATGGGAAATTTCTGGATCTCTTTGAGTGCCCACGGGGCACGCCTCTTGAAACCCACTTCATGGATGTGCTTGTGGATGTTGATGATGAATTCTCCAGTCGTCACCTCCCTGATGGCAGAATGGCCTTCTTTCCTCTCCACCCTTCTTTTTCTGAGCCATTCAATAGGGCTTCTGTTGGAAAGGAAGAACTCAAGCTATTGTGGGAGAGGGAAAGCAGCATCGACCAAGAGCATTTTCAAGTCATCAAAACTCTTTGTGATTATATTGTTAATGTCACCATTATATTCCATTGCCTAAGTGAGCCATGATTTAACCACATGAGTTCTGGTCTTAAGAGGTTTATGAACTTTTTCTCATTTAATTGCCATTCTAAGCCATGCTTAAAAAGTATTTCACACTTGGGGCACCTGGGTGGCTCAGTGGGTTAAAGCCTTTGCCTTTGGCTCAGGTCATGATCCCAGGGTCCTGGGATGGAGCCTCACATTGGGCTCTCTCTGCTCAGCAGGGAGCCTGCTTCCTCGTCTCTCTCTGCCTGCCTCTCTTCCTACTTGTGATCTTTGTCTGTCAAATAAATAAATAAAATCTTAAAAAAAAAAGTATTTCACACTCAAGTGCAATTATTACACATGTCATTTTCTACCAAGACTCACACTTCTCAGGTTTCTGGTTTCCTCATCTCAAGCTATTTGACGAAGAATATTACATTGGGTCTGAATAAACTCAGTGCCCTTGGAGGGCACTCCCTAAGAGGAGGGCCTCAGTAAACTTCTCTTCCGATGAGAGTACAGTGTTTCCCTTCCTGACCCACTACCTGTGTGCAGTTTCAAACCCTCCATTCTGACATTCTGGATTTCAGGCTTTTGCTTGATGCCTAAATTTTGTCTGTTTGTTAGCTTTCCCTTGAATGACACCTCAGTGGTACCGTCTGTCTGGATTCTCATTTTCCTTTAGATGCTGTATGTCTGCTGTGCCTCCTGCAGCCAGCGTGCCAGGTCCAGCCCACTCCTGCGTCTAGCCTGGGTCATTCCAGATAGAACATCGAGTAATCTCCCTGTGGGCTTATGTGGTATGTTTTACTTATTTGGGTGAATTTTGCTTGGGTATCTTGGGTGTTTAACACTTCCATACCCCCAGGCCTCTAACTCCAGTTATGATCTTCTGTGGGGAGTTTCACTGCATTCCTATTGGCTGGGGATCTGTATTCTACTTGTCCTTGTTGATCAAAACTACTTTTCAGAGCCTGGCCACTTTTCACATTCTACTTTGCCTTGTTTCTAGATGAAATTCTGGGAATATTTGGGCTATGTGACACTAATTTATGCTGCACTTGGTTTGTTTGTTTTTATTATGTTATATCAGTCGCCATACAGTACATCATCAGTTTTCGATGTAGTGTTCCTTGACTCATTGTTTGTGTTATAACACCCAGTGCTCCATGCAATACGTGACCTCCTAAATACGCATCACTGGGCTCACCCTCCGATTTCCCCCCTTCATTCTTCCCCTTCCTTCTCCTAATGTCTTCCATGCTATTCCTTATGTTCTGCAAATAAGTGAAACTATATGATAATTGACTTTCTCTGCTCAACTTATTTTACTTTATGCTGCACTTTGAGAGCTTCTTCCCATGCCTCCAAAATATGACCCCACTTTGATTTTGGATTTTGGATAACTGGCCGTCAGTAGATTAAATTTGGAATATCCAAATTTAGCTTCTGTCATTTGGTCCTTTAACCTGGCCACTAAAAACCTGTCCTAGTTTACCACTAATCTTACTGGACTTTTATTAATTCCCCTCCCTCCCTCGGTGTTAGTTTTCTTACTCTCAACTTGCTACCTTTACGAGGAGAGGTATACTGGTAGACCCCAACCCCTCTGGTCTCTAGTTTGCTAAGAGCCAACCATGACAACCAAAGATGCTGTTGCATCTAGCAGAGAGAGAACTACCAAGTTAATTCAGTGAATTACAGCAGACCTATCAAGTCGTTGATCTCATCAAGCGTCAATAGTCATACCAGAGATCAGTCCCCGGTGAATCCTGAGGATACCAGCAACAGAATTCAGCCACTAAAGGCTTACATTTATTATCCAATTACCTATGTACCTGGCATATGGCTAAGCACTTTAATCCTTACCTCATTTAATTTTTACCAAAACCACACAGGGTAGTGCCATCATTATCTCTATTTCTCATACACAGATATCCAGGTTTCAAGAGGTAAGAACACAGTTCTGGTGTTATGGAGGACTAAATAATAAGAGCCCTTCTTACCAACACTGTAAGACCAAAAATAAATAAATAAATAAATAATTTTTTGAATACTTAGGTAACCTTGCAAAAAAGAATGGGAAACCACCAGGCATTAAGGGGGAACTAAAACTTGGTGTGGTAAAGTAAGCTGACACTATGTCTGCATGAGGGTTCTAAGCTTGAAATAGGTCTTACAGGCTAGAGATTTGGAATTCACCATTCAACAGAAACAAGAGACAAGGTAGAGATTTGAAATGGAGGTTTCTATATGCACCAACACCACAAAGGTCTCTATCCTTGATGAAAGGAGAACAAGAAAAAAGTCTGTCCAGGAGACAAAGGAAAACTTCTCTCTGCCTAAACGATTTGGTTCTGGACCAAATCCACTGGTTCTGGACTAGTGATTGTCAGTGATATCTGGTAGAAACAAATGAAACATTATGAGAAGCACTTCCAGAAATAAAGCCACAGGAAGTTTCCCTAGCAAAAGCCATCAGCAGGTACTGTAATTGGGGAGATTAGCACCTCCACGAAGCTGAGAAAACAGAATAGTAAGAAATCGGCTATGAAATAAGTTTCCTGAAAAAAGTAAACAGATGAAGGAAGAGAAACATAAGGAAAAAAACTACAAAGAAAAAAGGATAGGTGGATTTGGAACATGACCGGATAGAGCAACTGGAAAAGGGAAATAGTCATGGAGAGGTTAAGTAACTTGCCTGAGGTCACTTAGCCAGAAAGTGGCAGAATTGGACTTCAAAACCCAGCTTTCTGTGTCCCACACTGTGCTCTAAACATCAGGCCACCCTAGCTTCCCACAAGTCAAAATCTAAGATACTGAATTCCACAGGAAAACCTCACTCTGATGGCAAAACCTCTTTGGAGTAAGCTTATTACTAAAAATCACATGCAGGAGCTTGAGGTAAAACAAAACCAAACCCTTGCCTTTCTAGAGGGATTTAACAAGTTACAGCAAAAAGGTTTTGAAATTAGTAAGATCCCTGGGAAGATTTTTATAGATCACTAAGTGACAAGATTTATCAGTGGCTTTAACCATGAATGACACAACCCATTTATTTTAAGTTTCTGAATGCTTGTCATTTGTCATATGTGGTTGTTTGAATGAGTTGGGGAGGAGGCGGGGTGATACTGCTGGGTGGAAGTGATACGCAACCGAGCTGGGGGCTGTTTACTGTTTTGAAAAATATAGATTCTGCTCCAGTTAGCTCCCTTCTCCTCCCGCACTCTTCCACTAATCCTGACACAGAGGCAATTTACAGATGTTTACTCCAAACTGAACAACAACGGCAACTGAGGGTTTGTTCAGGTTGATTGCTCTAGAAGCCTGGCAATCACCGGAAACACTGTTACCCTGCGTCGTCTCCAGGTCACAGAGCTAGAGTCCTCATATCAGACTTTTCTTACGAGGCCTGTCATATGGGACATTTAACAATCCTTTATTGTTTTTAAGTAATACCATTTCCAACGCAAGGACCTGTAAAGGTTATTGTTAATGAAAAAGTCATTATTTTGCCCTGCTTGTTACATTAGCATTTTTTTCATTTTATTTTATTTCTTTTCAGTGTTCCAGAATTCATCGTTTATGCACCACACCCAGTGCTCCATGCAATACGTGCCCTCCTTAATACCCACCACCAGGATCACCCAACCCCCACTCCCCTCCTATCCAAAACTCTCAATAGCATTATTTTGCAGGTAGTTATCTCTGTGTTCCCAGGATCTCAATGCAGTTAAGTATTATTCTGTTCTTTCCACACTTTCCATGATGTCTTGTGAAAGCCATCTCATACATAAAGTGCTCAAAATGTTAGTGAACACAAAGAAGAACAGAATGGAAGCATTATGTGGTCGATGCCAGGTGGCAAAGCATAATGAAATGAATGTAATATATCCTCTTTCTAACTAATGCCTGATCATAGGACAGAGTGTGTCTGTTCTCCTCCATCTAAGCTCCTCTAACAATTTTCAAAAAGGTGTTTATTGAAATCTGATCTTTTACAACTAGAGGTTTATGATCTCATACAGCTAACAAGGACCTGTCTTGTGTTTTCTGCCTTTTTGTATTTTCAGGATGTAATCGGATTTTAGTTTTTGTCGGGCAACCAGAACCTGGCAGATTTAAGAGCACTGAATAAAATTGGGCCATCCAGTCCAGAACATGCTCAGCAACTCGCTGAGCTGACCACGTAGATAAGCCTCTCTGGAAAAGTGTCTTTCTGCAGTTAGTCATTCAAAAAGAGAAGGCAGTTTGGTCATCCTTTCAGGCGATAATTACATTCTGTTCCGGTGACCGGTGGTAATTAATTGTACTTTGTGCCCAACATAAAAATAAACACAGGGGAAAGTGCAGTGTCTTGTAAATGCCGCTGGCATTCTTGGAATTTAGGCGAGTTTCTTTGAGTGGTATAAAGGAAGAGAAAGCCTCACTTCCTCCAAGAATAATATCGGGTTAGAACAGCAGCTGACCTGTAAGAGCACCCTCCTCACACCTCCAAATGAGCCTTTATGTTTAGTAATTTTTTATAAAAACAGAGGCTTGATGAAACTAAGCATTAATGTCGTTTATGTCCTCTCAAAAAATGTAAACAAAGATCCCCTTGGATAAGCACTTTGGAAGGGTTAACCTTATAAAGAAAACAATTATTTTACCAGCAAAAAATGGTCTTATTTGGGAATAGCATAGAATTGCAATTTGGGATGTAAAAGCTGTGGCAAAACCTTAAGCCAGTCCAACAAACAAAGGAGAGGACTGTGAGGGAGAAGAAGGAAGAAGTTGGGAGGGGTTGTTTGGAATGAAAAGTCCGTTGGCGGTTTCTCATTAGCAGAGTTGCTGAAGTAGTGGATTTCTTTTAGGAGACTCAATATACATCTCTCCCTGTTTGCCTGTAACTGGTGATTCTTTCCTGTTGATACCTTTCCCTTGGAGTCTGTAACTGACAGTTCTTCCTGTAATTGACAGTTGAGTGGAATAATTCCCTCTTCTCCTCTCACTTTAGTGAGGTTTCCCTTTATTAATTTCCACAAAATAAAGGCAAATACCTGTGCAGGTCACTGAAAGTACATTGACTGAAGCATCACAGATTAAAAAGCTAGAAGACAATTTTACCATATGTGTTAACTAACTAGAATTTAAATAAAAACTTGAAATTTAAAAAAAGGCTAAAAGAAATAGTTTCATTTGGGCCTTTATTTCTCAATGAGGAAACTGCATTCAAGGAGGTATTAGGACCTACCTAAAGTTGGTGGCAGAGCTTGGACCTACCCTGTATCCGCTGAGTGTGAGTCCAAAGCTCTTTCTACAATACAATACAACACAGAATGAGGGAGGAATAATGAACTTTCCCATAGTTTAAAACCCTAAAGTCTAGAGACTAGGGAATTCAAAAGCAGTTAACACTCTGACTTCGTTAGGACTAGGAATTAACAAACGTTTTCATGCAGCTAGCGGAAATGAGACTGCAGAATCGATTTGGTGGTGTTTTTGTTTTTGTTTTTGTTTTCTTATTTTGTTTAAAGTATTCCAGATTTTAGCAGCTGAAGTACGAATGATGTGATTTTTAACATGTCTGCATATCCACTCTATTATGTAGTTTAAAAAACAGTATTTACGTTTTATTATAAGAGCATATACATTCCTGCCATAAATGGAAAACAAGATCAAAGAAAAACAGAATCATTTGTCATAGCGAGCAGGTAACCTTAGAATGAATATAAAATAGTGTTTCTCAACCTTCAGTATATACTGTTGTCTACTAAATATCCCTACTCCAAGTCCCACCCTTCTTTGTTAAAAAGGAAGATTAGAGGGGCACCTGGGTGGCTCATTGGATTAAGCATCTGACTTTGGCTCAGGTCCTGATCTCGGGATCCTGGGATGGAGTCCCTGAGTAGGGCTCTGCGCTCAGCAGGGAGTCTGCTTCTCACTTGCCCTCTCTCTCTGCCCCTCCCACTGCTTGTGCACGCTCTCTCTCAAATAAATAAAATTTTTTTTTTAAAAAAAGGAAGATTAGCAAATGAGGGTGGGGATGTTAATATAAACTAGCACCAATCTGAGACTTGATTTTTGTTATAATCGGAAAAACTGAAGGAAATTTGAAAAGGAAATAAATTATTACTGTGATTCATTTATGTAACACTTCTAATAACCTCTTTAACCACTGGTTCAGTTTAGAGAAAACTACTACAGCTACTGCATTTATTGTCATTAGTACCTAAAATTAAAGTCCTTTAGGACCCTGTTATTCCCTGTAAGAACTATCTAAGAGGTGGTACAGGATAGCAGAGGTCCTGGACATATACAAATACATGGAAGCAAAGCTATTCAGGGTTTCCCCTCTAACTTGATTTCTTTTTTGGATTCACATCCTGGCTTTACTACCAGTTATCTCTGTGATTGTGGACAAGTTGTCATTCTCTAAGTTTCAGTTTCTTTTTTTCTTTCTTTCTTTCTTTCTTTCTGTAAAATCATATGGTTTTTATCTTTCTCTGACTGACTTATTTTGCTTAGCATAACACTCTCTAGCTCTATCCACGTCATTGCAAATGGTAAAATTCATTCTTTTTCGTGGTTGAGTAATATCGAATTGTGTATATATATACCACCTCTTTATCCATTCATCAGTTGCTAGATGATCCCCATAATTTGGCTATTGGTAATAGTGTTGCCATAAACACCGGAGTGCATGTAACCCTGCAAATCAGTACGCTTGTATCCTTTGGGTAAACACCTAATAGTGCAATTGCTGGATCATAAGGTAGCTCTATTTTTAACTTTTTGAGGAACCTCCATGCAGTTTTCCAGAGTGGCTGTACTAGTTCGCATTCCCACCTACGGTGTAAGAGGGTTCCCCTTTCTCTGCATCCTTGCCAACACCTGTTGTTTCCTGCATTGTTCATTTTAGCCATTCTGACAGGTATGAGGTGGTATCTCATTGTAGTTTTGATTTGTATTTCCCTGATGATGAGTGATGCTGAGCAACTTTTCATGTGTCTTTTGGCCATCTGTATGTATTCTTTGGAAAAATATCTATTCATGTCTTCTGTCCATTTTATACTGGATTACTTGTTCTTTGGGTGTTCGTTTTGCCAGTTCTGTATATATTTGTGGATACTGACCCTTTGTCAGATGTGTCATTTGCAAATATCTTCTCCCATCCCATAGCTTGCCTTTTAGTTTTGTTGATTGTTTCCTTCACTGTGCAGAAACTTTTTATTTTGGTGAAGTCCCAATAATTTATTTTTGGTTTTTGTTTCCCTTGCCTCAGGAGACATATCTAGAAAGAAGTTGCTACAGCCGTGTCAAAGAGATTACTGCCTACGTTCCCCTCTAGGATTTTGATGGTTTCCGGTCTCACAGTTAGGTCTCTCATCCATTTTGAATTTACTCTTGTGTGTGGTGTAAGAAAGTGCTCCAGTTTCATTCTTTTGCATGTTGTTGTCCAGGTTTCCCAACACCATTTTTTGAAGAGACTGTCTTTTTCCCACTGGCTATTCTTTCCTGCTTTGTCAAAGATTAATTGCTGATATAGTGGTGTGTTCATTTCTGAGGTTTTCTATTCTGTTCTGTTGATCTATATGTCTGTTTTTGGGCCAATACTGTATTGTTTTGATGACTATAACTTTGTCATATAACTTGAAGTCCAGAATTGTGATGCCTTCAGCTTTGCTTTTCTTTTTCAAGATTGCTTTGGCTACTTGAGGTCTTTTGTGGTTCCATACCTATTTATTTATTTATTTAAAGTAGGCTCCATGCCCAACATGGGGCTTGAACTCATAGCCCTGAGATCAAGAGCCTGACAGGTACCCTGTCAATTTCTTCATCTTTAAAGCCAGAGTTGGGGTTGTTACAAAGGTTTAAAGGCCTGATGTGTATCTCAGACAATTAAGTATCTGCCTCTTGATTTCAGCTCAGGTCATGTTCTCAGGGTTGTGAAATGGAGTGGGCCCTGCACTGGGCATGAAGCCTGCTTAAGATTCTTTCTCCCTCTGACACTCCTGCCTGCCTCTCAAAAAAAAAAAGAAAAAAAAAAAGAGAGGTCTAATGCAAATAAAAACACACAGTGCTTTGTAAAGGTTAGCTCAGTTACTGGTTTTTTAATATTGTACACTGCTATACTACAGGTTAAATTTTAAGAAAATGTGTATAAGCATCTCATGACAGGAAGAGTAAACTACCATTATTCAGAACAAAAATATTTTTAGGTGGATACTTTGTATATTGGACAGATCAGATTAACTTCCTCCTCATGGGAGACTTCTGTTGCCTAAGAGCTGCTCTCCTAGGTTCTCTGAAAGGGCACACTACGGAGAGAACCCACAGTTAAATGTTTGCAGAACAATTTGCCATCCACCCCCTAATGGTCTTGTTGTGCCTCTTCTGAGGCAACTGTTCATGTTGGCAGGCTTTCAGCCGGCTGCTTGGGCCACCCAGGGTCAGGGACATGTGTGAGATTCTTAAGGGTTATTTCCCAGGGCATAGTAACTTCCGGGGCTGGTGAGGGAGGCCGGTAAAATGAAAAGTCTAGTCACAGACTCTAGAATGTTTGGACACAAGGTAGGAAATTGAGCAGAGAAGTGATGGACGGTGTAGGTTAGGTATCAATACAAGAAAAATAAATGCATGAAGAATGACATGGACAAAAACAAAACAAAACAAAAAACAGGATAAAGTTTTAAAAAGCAAAAAACAAAAAACAAAAACCTGTGAGATAACACTCCACTGTAAAGTACTGGAAACCCCAAAAGCGTTCTTCAAGCAAAGCAATACTGCAGAAAAGATGTGATTTAAGGGAAGATGGGATAAAAACAGATGACACTGCCCTGACAAAACTAGAAGGTGAAAGAGGAAGGTATTTGGCTAAGAAGGTTTTTATAGAAATTTCCCACATCTAACTTTATGTTAGGACCTAGTTTGTGAAAAGTATGTGAAAAGTATGTTGTATACATGCCATATTTTTATCAGCAGCTTTGAAGGCACACTTTCATTTTAACTGACATGTCTTTATATAAAAAATAAGAATGTAAAGATTTGATTTTCT
Organism: Lontra canadensis; assembly: GCF_010015895.1. NCBI lineage: Eukaryota > Metazoa > Chordata > Mammalia > Carnivora > Mustelidae > Lontra > Lontra canadensis. Next base: position 10,699,599 of record NW_022631005.1, read on the forward strand.
TCCTTAAGTTGCATTCCTCGACTCTAGCCAAGCCTCACAAAGAGTAACAGATGATAAATTCCAGCGTTTTCCAAGCCAGACTGACTCGTAGGTGGTGGCTTGTTTGGCTTTTATTAGAAACATTAAGAGAAATAAATTATTTTAGACTCACAGAAAAATGTGTGTTATAGACATAAAATCTCCAAATTCAGAAAATATTTAGTGATCTGACAGTTAAAGTAATAAAATCTATTGCTTTTCTCCATTGCTTAGAAAACATGACTGAAAGTGGACGCATTGAAAGACCGTGGTGGTAATTCTGCACATTTCAGTTTCTCAAGATTACAGTTAATGTGTTATCACCACCTGATAACTGATTTTTTTTTACGGCTTTGCTTCCCAGGCAAGTGATAGTAAACATTAACTTGCCCATAGTGGATTCATCAAAGACAGTGTTCCTCTTTTTCTTTTTTTTTAGATTATTTATTTATCTGACAGACAGAGATCACAAGTAGGCAGAGAGGCAGACAGAGAGAGAGGAGGAAGCAGGCTCCCTGCTGAGCAGAGAGCCTGATGCGGGACTCGATCTCAGGACCCTGAGATCATGACCTGAGCCAAAGGCAGAGGCTCAACCCCCTGAGCCACCCAGGCGCCCCAAAGACAGTGTTTCTCAACATTAACTGTGTTCTGGAGGCAACAGAGGAGCCTCTAGAAATACTGACACCTGGCTCGCACCTCCAACAATTTGGATTTAACTTGGATGGGATGCATCTTGGGCACTAAGAGTTTTCAAAGCTCCCTGGGTGATTCGAATATGCAGCCAAGTTTGAGAAACACTGAAAACCTTTTCACTTGCTACTGAAAAGGAGGGTCCACGGACCAGTCTCATTGCTATCGGCAGGGAGCTTGTTAGGAAAGCAGGATCTGAGGCCCCACCCCCAGATGCTGAAGTAGAATCTCAATTTTGCCTCGATCCCCATGTGTCTTACATGCACATTCAAGTCTGAGAATCACGGCTCTACAGAATTCTTATCTTCGATCACTTTTTCTTTCTTCATGTTAGGCAGTAATTACATGAAAGGAAGAATAGCTCAACTTTTGTTCTCTAAAACTTTGGAAACAGACTTTCATTTCTATGACAATTTGCAAAGTAATAAACGGTGGATGATATGAAGTGAGATTCATATATTCAGGGTTGCCAGGTAGAATATAGTATGCCTAGTTAAATATGAATTTCAGATAAGTGATATTTTTGTTTGTTTGAGTAAAAGTGGGTCAGAAGTATTGTATGGAACATATGTATACTAAAAATAGTATTCATTGTCTGAAATCCAAATTTAACAGGCATCCTGTATATTTATTCATGAAATCTGGTAACCCTGTATATATTCCCAGGAGTGTCTCTTTGCTCTCTGGGCTGTCCCAGTAAAAAAAGAGGAAATGATGCCATAAATGGCCAAGTAGCTGTCCCCTAAGCTGTCTAGACTGATTGACTGTAATGTTTCTCATCCCGCCCAGACAGCCAGGCCTCTGTGACTTTCCTAAACCGGACTGGTGACTCACCCAACTGGGAGAGTAATGGGAAATTTACTTGCTGACTCAGGAACACATAAACCTTGGCAAACTTTTCCTTCAGTCTAAAACAAAAGAAAAAAAATTCTAAAGCAAATGTTACAGTACAATGTATAAAACACTTCAACTTGAGGCTGCAGGCAAAGGCAACAGCTTGTAATCACATGTTTTCTATTGGTTGATTAAAAGACATTTTCACGGTTGGTTCCACTATTGCACTCAGAAGCTGGTATTTTTCTTAAGAATCACTGCTATTTAAGCCCCTCCGAGGCTGTTTTCAAGAATACATTTTAGATCCATTTTCTCAATACTGCATGTAGTTGGCAAATCAAGTAACACATTTTTGAACAGAGATGTGGGTCTGGATTAGATGTCCACCCTCCCTCTGTCAATGACTCAGAATGGGCTTGATAACTACAGGCAATCCGAGATCTCCTAGGATGATTTAATTTTAAACTCTTCTACCTAACTTGTCCGGCTGGCTTCAATCCTTCACTCTGTCCTGCAATTTTACCATTTTTAAATAAGACCTCTTGCTGTTATCAAAAGCACCAAATCATAAAGCTGTGGTAAAAGAGGAAAGTAAATTTACATCAGCCAATTCTGAATTTTTTAATTTAGAAAATTTTTATCAGAAAATCTGAATAAAATAGTCGTGAAAATTTTGTGATTTTGTATGATAATGACTTTCCTTAAATAATTCCACAGTTGATTTTGAATATGTTGAAAATGGTAGTGTACATACCGGTTCTTTTTCTGAGCTGCTACATCTTTTCTGCTGAGGTTGAACCCTTACATTTAATGAATCATGATACTAGCAATCTGGTTTCAGGACCTGAAAACAAATCAACTTGTTTCTAGCAAATACAGGCTAAACTTCCATTTATTTATTTATTAATTTATTTACTTTTCCTTTAAAATTTTTTTTATTTTATTTAAATTCAATTAATTAACATAGAGTGTATTATTAGTTTCAGAAGTAGAGTTCAGGGTTTCATCAGTTGCATGTAATACCCAGTGTTCATTACATCATGTGCCCTCCTTAATGCCCATCGCCCTGTTACCCCATTCCCTCACCTTCCTCCCTTCCAGCAACCCTGTTTGTTTCTTATGGTTAAGGGTCTCTTATGGTTTGTCTCCCTCTCTGATTTCATCTTGTTTTATTTTTCCCTCCCTTCCTCTATGCTCCTCTGTTTTGTTTCTTAAATTCCACATATTAGTGAGATCAGATGATAATCATCTTTCTCTGATTGACTTATTTTGCTCAGCATAATACCCTCTAGTTCTATCCACATCATTGCTGATGGCAAGATTTCATTTGTTTTGATGGCTGTGTGATGTTCCATTGTGTATATATACCACATCTTCTTTATGCATTCATCTATTGATGGACATCTCAGCTCTTTCCATGGTTTGGCTATTGTGGACATTGCTGCTATAAACATTGGGGTGCAGGTGCCCCTTCAGATCACTACATTTGTATCTTTGGAGTAAATACCTAGTAAAGCAGTTGCTGGGTTGTAGGGTAGCTCTATTTTTAACTTTTTGAGGAACCTCCATATTGTTTTCCAGAAAAATTCCATTTAAAAGCAAAGCCCAAAAAGGGCTTGGCTGGCTCAGTCGGTAAAGCATGCAAGTCTTGATCTTGGGTAGTGAGTTCAAGTCCCGTGTTGGGCGTGAAAAAAAAAAAGTCCACAAATCACATATTCCAGGAGTATTCCAGGAGTATCACATATTCCATTTCAATCCCTGCAGACATGAAAGCTAAAATTATTAAGTACCTAATGTATATTTAGTAATACTCTACGGCAGCTACAAATGCTTTGCCACTATCAAGAAATAGTCTATTTCCCATATTTGAACCTAGTCTGGCCTTGTGACTTGCTATTGACCAATAGAGCGTGGGAGAAATGATGTTATGTCAGTAAAGCCTAGGCTCAGGAGAACTTGCAGCTTCTACCTTTGTCCTCTTGAAATATTGCCTAGAGAATGCCATGTAAGGAAGCTGTGCTTGGTTTCAGGAGCCCAGTGAAGGATGAGAAGCCACAAAAAGGAGAACTGAGGCACCCTGCTCACAGCCAGCTCTGACAACTACGTAAGTGAGACCATCTTGGCCCTTCCATTCCAGCCGTACATCCACCAGAATGAGGCTGCTGGGTGAGACCAAGAGAAACAGCTAGTCAACCTACATAGAATCATGAGAAATAATAGATTGCTTTAAGCCACTGTGTTTGGGGGGTGAGGAATGTTATTTAACAGTCGGTAGCTAAAACTCCACAAAGGAAAGTGTTTTTTAAAAAAAAGCATGGGAGCCTGGGGAGCTCAGGCAGTTAAACGGCTGCCTTTGGCCGAGGTCTTGATCCCAGGGTCCTAGAGCCCTGCATTGTGGGGAGTCTGCTTCTCCCTTTCCCTCTGCCCCTCTCCCCTGCTCATGTTCTTGCATGTGCACTCTCCCTCTCAGATACATACATACATACATACATACATGCAGATCCCAGGTCCCACTTCATAAATTCTGGTTTGGTAGGCCTAGCTTGGGATCTCCATGTCACACTCTTCACACAAGGACCCCAGGTGGAGGTACTCCTCAGACGACCGCTTGAGAAAACATGCAGAGGCGACGTCCTTCAGCGCAAAGGAGGCCTAAAGCAGGTGGCCACAGAATTGCGCGTCACACCTGCCAGCAGGGCTCCTGGATTTGTGCAGTGTAGGTTTGCATCGCCATATTCAGTGTCTGAGTACAGACAGAATTCCTGAAAAATGTTGTATGAGAGGAGAGAGCCATATATACATAGGGTTACTTTTTACTCCTCTTCACTTGCCTAATACGGCTTCATTGGCATGGGGGCTGAATGGGGGAAGCAAAGATTTAGTGGGAGATTGTCAGTGAAAGTGATGTGACCTGGAGTCTTGAAGTAAGAGGTCAGGTGTAAGAAATGCAGCAGAAATGAGGCCGAAGCAGAAAAGGTGTGCAGATTTTCTCGAATGCCGTGAAAGGAGGAAACAGGACAATGGGAAAAGGCAGATGCTTGGGGAAGTTCATTTGCTTGAGAGAAACACCTCAGGCTTTTACTTTTGGGTCCTCCTTCCTCCTATCCGCCCCATAGGGGCATCATACGGCTAACCTGGTAAGGCCCTGGCTCTCAGGTGTGCTGCGTCCTGATACTCAAGTGTCTGGGTCCTGCTTTTATCTGCCGTGTTTGTGTGAATTAACATACCATTGGAGAGAAGGTTCCATTGCCAAGGAACATTTGAATAAAACAGAGTTAAAGCCTATCGGAAATTGTTACTTAGTTTCAGATTATGGACCTGCAGTTGTGAAGTAAAGATTAAGGGAAAAAATCATAGCTATGTACAGAGAGTTGGTATAGATGATCCATCTGGCTTTTATGGGTTTGAAGACTCTCTAACACCCACCGAGTTATGATTTTTTTTTTCCCTCTCAGGAGGAAAAAGGTAGAATTAACTCACTGTTAGGGAAATCATGCAAATCTATGTTTTTTGCCTGGAATATAAATTATACACATTGTAATAAGAGAAAAGTTACAATATTTACAGAATTAGGTGAGAATCTTTTTGCTTACAAATTATGATTATCTGTGTTCACATCTATATTTGTCAGGATTGCATAGGATATATTATGGTATCAAATTAACTAAAAAATCTCAGTGGCCAAACCCAACAAAAGAGTGTATTTCACACTCTTGCATGTAAGACACATTTAGTAAAAATATGTGACGCAAACATTAGGCTTTTTTCTTTCTTTCTATATACCATGACAGCATGAGTAGAAAATAACACAAGTTATGCTTTCTAGTCAATACACTTCCTCTAAAAATAGCAGGTTTTTCTGTCAAGGCTAAAATAAGTTGTCTCCAAATATAGTAGGAACCAAAGTATGGCTAAACCAAGAAACAATTTTCAAACCATCGCAACCACAAAACCAGAGTTAACTGAGGAAATGGCTTGTTAGATTTGACATAGTTTCCACAATATCTAAAGATAAATTTATCATTCATCATTCGGAGAAAAGTTTTAAGCCAAAATTGCATTATGACCACAAAAATATTAGGCTAATGATCAAATAATTTTCACACTTAGTTTATAACTAACAAAAAATTTACATAAGAATAACAAGGGGGGGGGCGCCTGGGTGGCTCAGTGGGTTAAGCCTCTACCTTAGGCTGAGGTCATGATCCCAGGGCCCTGGGATCAAGCTCAGCAGGGAGCCTGCTTCTCCCCCTCTCTCTCTCTCTGTCTGCCTCTCTGCCTAATTGTGATCTCTCTCAAATAAACAAATAAAAAATCTTAAAAAAAAAAAAAAGAATAACAAGGGGGGATATTTAAATGTTTTATAATCTAGATAACTGATTAACGTTGAAATTAAAAGTTTTGGGCATGGGTGCTTACGTGGGTCAGTCACTTAAGTGTCAGACTCCTGATTTCAGCTCGGTCATGATCTCTGGTCTTGAAATAGAGCCTTGGGTGGGGGTTGGTGGGAGGGCTCCATGCTGTGTGTGGGGAGCCTGCTTGGGATTCTCTCTCTCCTTCTCCCTTTACCCGTTCCCCCAAGAGAGCCTGTGCTCTCTTTTGTTTTCTCTTAAAAAAAAAAAAAAACTCATAAATAATAATTTTGGAGCACATATGGGGATTTTTTTTTCTCTTACATAACTACTAAGATTTATACAACGAAAACTCCTTGAGGACAAGACATGTTAATCCACAGGGGGCATATACTGTATTTGTATGTATGGTTTCATCCCCTTCTTTGCAGAACCACCCTTGCTCCATCCTGAATTGTGAAGAAAATCCTATTTACTACTGTGCCGTGTCACAGCCTTGCCACAGGAGTGATCACCTGACCAAGGCATGGCCAATCATAGTATCCCCCTTCTCTGAACATAGTAATTGGTTCAATGGTGAGTAGTTATTATAAATAGGGCCAATAAGAATCCTTGCCTGGAGTCGATATGTTTATTTGAGAGGAAGACAGCTTTTTCATCTAGGATGGGATTGCTAAACTATGACGCATAACCTAAGATTGCAGATAGTAATCTGCAGATAGTTAACTATCTGCAATCTAACCTGAAGCGCTAGGAGAGGATAAGACCGAAACAAAGAAAGAAACAGAGCTGGAAAAGAGGGGAAAATGAGGAAGGGCGTGGGGACAACATTCCTTGGGAAATATGCTATGTTTGAAGCCAGAGCCAACCCTGAGTTTCCTGGTTATGTCAAGCAATCCATTCTTTTTTTGCTTTAGCTAATGTGAGTTGGGTTGTTGGCGCTTGCAACTGAAAGAAACCCAACAAACACTTCATTCCTGAAGGCCCTGTAGGATCTGCCACATGGTGTCTTACACGTAGTACTGTCTCAGGAAAGGTTTACACTCAGTGAAATCATATGTGAATCTACCTGATGGCATCATGGAAAGGCGATATGGCATAATGTTGTCAAAATTATTATTATTACTTAGTTGCTTCTGTAAGTCAACTCAAAGAAAAAAAATTTTTTTTCCCTTTTAAATTTCCATTTTGTCTATGTAACATTATATCCTCACAGTATGGCTGAATTCTTATTCTATTTTATTTATTTTTTATTTTTAAAAAATAAATTTATTTATTTACTTACTTGCTTACATATTTAAGTAGGTTCTATGCCCATTGTGGAGCCCAATACAGGGCTTGAACTCAAGACCTGAGCTGAGATCAAGAGTCAGACGTTTGACTGATGGAGCCACCTGGCACCCATCGAATACATTTTGAATTCGTACAGTTTTCATTTTTATATTATTTGTTTTCCAAATGTTTGTCATGCCATTTTCCAATGCTCATGAAATATTTCCTATTGAAGACGATATTGTAAGTAGGTTGTGAGATTCTCAGACCTTTTTACAGAATCTTATGTAGCCCACACTGGATATGGCTATGATATAATGAAAACATAAATGCTTCTCAAGAGCCCTGCCTTCCAGTCCCCACAACACTTTTTATTAATTTTTTGAGGAGTCTTCTCTGAAATTACTTTAGAGTAATATATAGTTATATGAAAAAGAGAACATTTTATTTTAAAATCTGGAGCCAGAATATTTTTTCAGGTAAGAACATATTTTTTAGTTAGTTTTTTACTTGGAAAATTGAATCTGACAATGTAAGTCCCAAACACGGTTTGAAAAATTGGGCAAAACAAAGAAGACTCAATTGCTCAGGATATAGAAATGAGAAAGATTTAGACACAGCCTTGGCTCACAGGGAAGAAATGGGGGCCCGAGAGTGAGGAGAAGAGAAAAGAGTGTCTGGTGGAGGTGGGTGCAAACAACACGATGGGAGGTCCGGAGTCTGAGAACGAGACGCACACAGGAGGGGCTCCCACGGAGGGAATGCTGAGGGCTTTAAAGAACAAATCTAATATTCACTGCAACCTACTCTATCCACCATCACCCTCAAACTTTCTACTGAATTCTGTTGCATGTGACCACCTTGTGTTTAGGCTGCTTTTTGGAATCAATGTAAAAGGGACCATGTTCCATGTTTGGGTGGAGTGAGGGTATGTGGAGGTTGAGTGAACAGACCAGACCCAGAAGTGACATGCAAGTAAGACTGAGAACTCTGTGCAGGCGGAAGTCCCTTCGTGAACCTTGGGAAACACTGGGAAAGATGCTGGGAAGAGTGGGGATTCCAGCCCACCAGGAACATATCTCAGATGTGCAAATAATATCACCCTATTTACTTTAAATCACCTTGAATCTGAATCAGAACGCTTAGTGCTTCTGCATGAACCCATTGGTTCCTGTGGCTTTGCTCTATCCGAGCACAGATATCTCCGGTGAGTCTGGAAATTCCAGCATTTAGGTATGGTCTCCATACCCTGCTACCTAGCCATCACATCTGAAGATGAGAAAGGTGTCCCAGGAAGGAAGGGCTAATGAGGGCAGTAAGAAGGAAAATCAGGAAGGTTAGAAATGTTAATGCCACAACAGAGTTTGTTTTTTTTCCATCACACTTGGCACACGGTAGTTCTGTGATGACTAACTTAATGAATTATTTACTTCTAGATATTAGAAACAGGGAAAATTTGGTGCAGAATAAAGACATGGAAAAGAAATAAAGTTTAACCATTCATTTTTGTAGCTGTGGTAGTATCAAGTTGGAAGAGACTTCAGAATCCAACCAATCCGATTCTTTTACCTCTGTGTGAATACCACCTAGCCACTAGCTCTACACATGGCTCTTAAAATTAAATAGAATTTGAAATGTAATTTAATTTCTCAGCCACATTTCTCAGCCACACACGTGGCTAAGTGCTCCATAGCCACGTGTGGCTGATACAAGTATTTGAGACTGCATAGATACAGAATATTTCCATCATTGCTGAAAGTTCTATTAGACAACACAGATCTCTATCAAATCATCTCTGTCATTAGTTTAGTTTAAATTACTATTATTTTTTGCAAGATTTTATTTATTTATTTGACAGAGATCACAAGTAGGCAGAGAGGCAGGCAGAGAGAGAGAAGGGGAAGCAGGCTCCCTGCCAAGGAGAGAGCCTGATGCGGGGCTCGATCCCAGGACCCTGGGATCATGATTTGAGCCAAAGGCAGAGGCTTAACCCACTGAGCCACCCAGGTGCCCCAAGTTTAAATTATTTTTAGTGAATGTCATTAACCACTGCATTTTGGTTCAGACATAATTGTTAGGTTGTCCTTGAAGATTTCTTCTATAGCCTTACCCTGGATTTTTTTTTTTTTTTGATGTATGAAAATATTTATTCTCTATAGGGAGCATATTGTTACAGTAACTTTTTAAAAGATATATATTTTAAAGAATTATTTATTTTAGAGAGAGAAAGAGAGTGGGGGGAGGGTCAGAGGGGGAGAGAGAGAGTCTTCAGCAGACTCTGAGCTGAGCACAGAGCCGACATGGGGCTTGATCTCAGGACTCTGAGATAAAGGCCTGGGCTGAAACCAAGAGCTGGATGTTTAGCTGACCTCCCAGGTGTCCCTACAGTAACTGTTTAAAAATTTTGTTAATGATAAAGGAATTCTAAACTGAAATAGATTAACTGACCTAAAATAGCTGGAATAAAAAATATACCCCGGTTTCTTAAAGAATCTCATTTATCCCTAGGGTAGCATTAATGTAACAAACCCCACAATAGTAATTATTTTTTCTTAAATTCAAAGGGAAACAAAAACCTGTAGAAATACCTTTAGGCTTCACAACAATGCTGAACATGCATCAAGCCTTTTATTTAATTCTTTTATGTTTCTATGAGCTAGACCTAATGCAATTATGTGATTAAGAGCTCTGTATCTGGGGTGCCTGGGTGGCTCAGTGGTTTAAAGCCTCTGCCTTTGGCTCAGGTCATGATCTCAGCGTGGTGGTGAGCCTGCTTCCTCCTCTCTCCCTCTCTGCCTGCCTCTCTGCCTACTTGTAATCTCTGTCTGTCAAATAAATAAATAAATAAATAAATCTTAAAAAAAAAAAAGAGCTCTGTATCTAACTTCTTAGTGAATGTAACCATTTCCTATTAAATCCAATTTTTTTTTAAGATTTATTTATGTATTTGACAGACAAAGATCACAAGTAGGTAGAGAGGCAGGCAGAGAGAGAGAGAGGAGGAAGCAGGCTCCCCGCTGAGCATAGAGCCCTATGCGGGGCTCGATCCCAGGACCCTGGGATCATGACCTGAGCCGAAGGCAGAGGCTTTAACCCACTGAGCCACCCAGGTGCCCCTAAATCCAAATATTTAACATTTCATGAAAATCCCCTGGCACATTTCCATAATGACTGAAAGGTGGAAATCCTTAACTGGTATTCAAGTTTTTAGAGGAAGTAAGAGTGGAGAGCTTAGAAAACCCCTCAAATGAATCATTTAGAAGGAACAAAATTGGTAAAGGTACCAGCTGGTCTAAGAGTATTGCTCATAAAAACTTAACTCATATTTGTTTTATTGAAATCAACAATTGAAAGAGCTTCCATAGAGCATGTAAACCTGCATTAGGCACTAAAAAGTGAACTGATTTGTAAAATCAAGAAAACTGTTGGGGCACCTTGTTGGCTCAGTGGGTTGAGCATCCAACTCTGTGTTTTGGCTCATTTCATTATCTCAGGGTCATGAGATTAAGCCCCATCATGTGGGGCTCCACAGTGAGCTTGGAGCCTGCTTAAGATTCTCTCTCCTTCTTCCTCTGTCCTTCTCTACTCTCTCTCTCTCAAAGAAGAAGAAGAAGGAGGAGGAGGAGAAGAAGTAGAAGGAGAAGAAGAAGGAGAAGAAGAAGATGATCGTGGTCAGATAATGCTTCTGTTTTAGGTACTTTAAAAAGGAGGAAGAATGGTCAATATGTCCAGAATCATTTATATCAAATAGGGTAAAAATACAGATGTTTGGTGCTCAAATTTAAATCTATTGGTTGAGGAATTAAGGTGGGTATATTGTAGGTTAAAGTGTAACTGAGAACACTAGCAATATCTGCTTAAACAAAGAGAGAAGTATATTTTTCTCTTATAGAATATAATCTGCATGTTTACTGCCCAAGACAGGAATTATGGGTTCATGGTTATCAGAAACCCAGACTTTCTGCTCAGTAATTCTTATACCTTGAGCTCTTTTACCACGTATTCATCCTTATATTGTCATAGAGGCTACCGTAGCTCCAGCCATCACATCCATGTCCCAGGCATCAACTGTAAAGAAATTACAAAGGAAAAAGGGCTCCTGATAGTTAAGCTAGCCCTCCTCTAAGAGGCTAGTAGGTCTACTGAACAACTTTTTTTTAATGATTTATTTATTTATTTTAAAGAGCAGTGGGAGGGTGGTGGGAAGAGGGAGCAAATCTCCAAGCAGACTCCCTGCTGAGTGCCGAGCCTAATGACAACATGGCGCTGGAACCCAGGGCCCATGAGATCATGACCAGAGCCAAACCAAGTTTCAACACTCAACCAGCTGAGCCACCAAGGTGCCCCTCTACCTAACAACTTCTACTGACATCTGGGCATCTATAAGTGTGCTGGGAAATGCAGGGGTTTGGAGGTTTTGTTTTTTCCAGCTAGACATATTATTGCCACCACAGAATATAAGAATTTTCTTACCAAACAAGAAGGGGACAGTGAATATTGGGGAGGTAGCTAGCAGTCTCTGCAGGCCAGATGGATTGTCTTTTCCCTATACTTTACTTCTGGTGTTGAACTTGTCACACTGTGTATACTTAATTATACAGAAGACAGAGTAGTCCAACAGTAAAGAACATAAGCTGTAATTAGAGTGATCCTATGCCCCAGTTTCCCTAGATAGTTCCAGGACATAGCTTTTGTACCATATATTTATTATCAGTATCTCTGTTACTCTCTACAGTGTCCCTGTTGGACAATAAATTATATGATCACTTTAGCTATATAGACTGGGACATCTTTAACACTTTCCTGCTCTGTGACCCTAATGACAAGTGGTGTAACTTCTCTAAACTCATTGTGTTAGTTATCTGTTACCCAGTAACAAATTGTCCCCAAAATGTATTGGCTCAAAGCAACAGATATTGATTATTTCACAGTTTCTGTGCCTCAGAAATTAAAGAACAGTTTAGAGGGATAATGTCTTAACTCAGGATCTCTCTTGAGTTTAAACATTGTCAGGGGATGTCATCATCTGAAGGCCAGATGGGGAAGAAGAATCCACTTTGTGGATTCCACTCAAGTGGCTCTTGGGCGGAGGCCTCAGGTTCTCACTATGTGGGCCTTTCCCTAGGTAGCTTGTTTGTTCTTACCAGATGGCATCTGGCTTTCCAACTGAGAGGAAGTCATGTGCCTTTTATGAACGAGGCAATGAAAGTGCAGTCACTTCTTTATCCTAGTCATTAAAAGCAATTCATGTACTCCAGCCCACACTCAAGAGGTGGGGAGTTCTGCTCCACGTCTTGAAGGGAGCATATTTTAGTTTAGTTTAGTTTTAAGATAGATTTATTTATTTATTTATTTATTTATTTATTTATTTATTTGATAAAGAGAGAGAGTACACACAAGGCGGGTGCAGTGGGAGAGAGAGAATCCCAGGCAGGCTCCACCCCATTGCACGACCCTGAGATCATGACCTGAGCTGAGATTAAGAGCTAGATGCTCAGCTGATTGAGTCTCCCAGACACACTGAAGGGAGCAAATTTTAAACAATTTTTTAAAAAGTAGGCTCCACACCCAATGTGGGGTTTAAACTCATGATCCTGAGATCTTGAGTTGCATGCTTTATCAGCTGAGCCTGTCAGGTTCTCCCAAAGGGAGCATATTTAATATCACCACACTTACTTCTCATCTGTAAAATGGGGTAAAATTACCCACATACAGTAATTGTATTTTGTGAAGGGGCATAATCCATATACAGAATTTCAATAGAGCACTTGGCACATAGTAAAACATGTCTCTTAATAAATCGAAGCTCATATTATTTACCTAAGTATTTGTCTAATTAAACTGTAAGTTCCTAGCAAGTGTCATATCTGATTTGTCTTCGTAATTCAAGCTCTAATTGCGGAGTTAGGCTTATAGGGGACACTTAATAATAAATATCTAATGAATAAGTGAATGATTAACATATTCTTTAATAAGACCAGTATAAATGGAGTGAGTCAAAAGAAAAATAATGCAATAGTAATGTGAATAAATTTATGTTTTGTGTTAAAAATCAGATTTACATAGCTCTTTATATAATAGGGCATGGAAGAGTGAATACCAATGTAATGGATACTAAGTTACATCACATAAGTAACATTCACTGGCATATGATACTCTAATAGTATTACATAGTATCATACTTTAATAGTATTGTATAGATATAATATCATCTTGTTATGGTCTTGATATTAAAATTTCTCCTGAAAAATTCTGTTTTGTAGACATATGTTTTAGCTATGTCTTTTTGAGATATGGAGTTTATTTTTACTTACTAAAAAAAATTTCAATAATCATTTAGATGACATACTACTAAATAATAGTAGGGTTAAAGCATGTATCCAAGGAAAAGAATTTCAGGAACTATACACACATAGTAGACATACATACATATGTGATATAAAAATGGTGTGTTTTGTCATTAGTGATACTTTCTTGCCATTTTTTCCAAGGAAAAGAATAAATATATGTAAAACTCTGTAGACTGTAGTTCTTAAAGATCTTCTGATTATGACTGTTTATATTCACCATTTAGCCGAAGGAAAAAAAGAATTAGAAGTTTTGAGTTTTAATCTCCAGCAACAGCAAGGCTACATTTATACAAAATGATTAGTAGGAGGAAAGTATTAGCAATCATTTATCAAGTGCCAGAGGCATTTTAAATTATACCATGATTCCTTTTACAACTCATGATATAAATAAAACATAGTGTTCTTTTGAAACTCTGTTTATTCAATGTAGTATTTTTAAAAATGTGTTTGCTAATTCTGGATATAGGACAAATACTTTGTTTCTGTATCTAAGGCTCTATCTGAGCCTCTTGACTTCTTAGTGATAGAATAGTAATATAGACAGCATTACCCTTTTTCAAACATGGATTTTTTGGTATTATAAGTGCTGTACTGAGAAATGTAGTTGATGTCTTAGCACACATCCACACTTCCAAGACTTTAAAACAAATTAAATCCTCTTAGGTAGTTATAATATAAAAGGATGCTGTAATCTTTAATTAGTTTAAATAAAATAATATACATAATTTTCCTTTTAAATTTGTACAACATGTTGATTATTTGAAGGGAAATTTGGAAAACCACCAGACATGTCCTTGTAGTCAAGAATGCCTCAGGGTACTTGGTTGGCTCAGTTGGAAGAGCATAAGACTTTTAATCTTGGGGTTGTGAGTTTGGGCCCCACATTGGGTGTAGACATTACTTAAATAAACAAACTTAAGAAAATGCCTATTTTAGAGCACAGTGGTTTTTCACAATGAGATGCAGAGAACTCCAGGAATGCAGAGGACATTTCTTGTCATTTGTGATTAATTTTTATCTCCTTCATAAGCCCTAAGACCTAATCCCAAAATGCAACCAGGAATGAAAAACAGCTACAAATCTTAGAAGCGCTATTCTAGATAAAGTTAGTAGTTTAATCCTATTTCTTTGCTAGTTATAAAATGAACTTATTAGCTATTCTTGGACTTTTCTACTCTTGAAAATATATTCATTCATTCATTTATAGAAGAATATTTATTGAGTTATTGCCTTCCTGTGTTCAATTTATAAAGTTGACAATTGCTATTTTATTCTTTTTTTTTCCATTTTATTTTATTTCTTTTCAGTGTTCCAAAATTCATTGTTTATACACCACACCCAGTGCTCCATGCAATATGTGCCCTCCATAATACCCACCACCAGGCTTACCCAAGCCCCCATCTCCCTCCCTTCCAAAACCCTCAGTTTGTTTCTCAGAGTCCACAGTCTCTCATGGTTTGTCTCCCCCTCCGATTTCCCCCAACTCACTTCTCCTCTCCATCTCTGTGTCCTCCATGTTATTCCTTATGCTCCACAAGTACGTGAAACCATAGGATAATTGACTCTCTGCTTGACTTATTTCACTCAGCATAATTTCTTCCAGTCCTGTCTTGCTATTTTATTCTTACATTTGTTTATTTATCCTTCACCAAATACTTCTTGGTTTCTTGCAATTCAGTAAGAACTGTGCTTGGCACTGAACATTTAATGATGGGTAAGATCAACATGTTTAATACTATTTTATTTGTCAGTTATGCCCTAGTAAATGTGTGGGGAAGATCAACATGTTTGGTTCTCTCATGGAATTTTATAGACAATTCTTTAACAAATTCTTTGTGATTTTTTGATATAAATTTAGCACTGCATTCAATATTGTGGGAGGATATATAAATTGAGAAAACACGGCTCTTAATTTTAAGGAACTGATAATTTCATTAGAAAAAAATACTAGATGTCTGAAAACATCAAGAATTAATATTAAATATAATTTTATTCAAATACTATCAAAAACACCAGGAAATAAGTACAAGAATAATTAAATGCTAATTTGTGAGTGGGTGAGACTTAGAAATACAAGTCATTTTAAAGAGAAGGGAGAAACTGAAGCAATGTAAAGCTTCCCGGAAAAGTTTAGTCTTAGGCCAAATGCTGAAGTTTGGGCGGAACTGGGGTGGGAGAGCAGGTGAAAGAAGATATTCCAGATTGAAAAAGAGAAAGAAAAGAAAAGAAAAAAAAAGAGCTTCGGGAATAGAGGAAGTGGTGATCATGGCACATTTGGAAGACTTGAAGAGACCTGCACAGGTACTTACCTTACCAAAGCTTCCTGGCCACCATGCTCTGCTCCCTTTGGGCACAGGATTCCAAGTGCTTGTTTTCCTATTTACAGGTATTAAAGTTACTTTGTGTTGTGACTTCTGATCTGGTGCTTTGGATCTCAGTTTTCTACTGTATCTTCTATCTTAGTTTATTCAAACCCTGAAAGATTGTTTGAAAAAAGACTCTTCTGCATGAACAGACATTTCTCCAGAAAAGACATAGAAACGGCTAAGACACATGAAGAAATGTTCAGTGTCACTTGGCATCAGGGAAATACAAATCAAAACCACAATGAGATATCACCTCACACCAATCAGAATGGCTAAAAATGAACAAGGCAAGAAATAATAGATGTTGGTGAGGATGCGGAGAAAGGGGAACCCTCCTACACTGTTGGTGGGAATGCAAGGTGGTGCAACCACTCTGAAAAACAGTTGAACATAGAGCTACCCTACAACCCAACAATTGCACTGCTAGATGTTTACTCCATAGATACACATGTAGTGCTCCAAAGGGGCACCTGCACACCAATGTTCATAGCAGCAATGTCCACAATAGCCAAACTATGGGAAGAGCCCAGATGTCCATCAACAGATGAATGCATAAAGAAGATGTGGTGTATCTATATACAATGGAATATTACTCAGCCATCGAAAAAAATGTAGAGGGTATTATCCTATGCAAAATAAGTTAATCAGAGAAAGAAAATTATTATATTATCTCACTCATATGTGGACTTTAAGAAACAAAACAGAGGACCATTGAGGAAGGGAGAGAAAATAAAACAAGACAATATCAGAGAGGTAGATAAACCATAAGAGATTCTTAATCATAGGAAGTAAACCGAGGGTTGCTGGAAGGGATAGGGAGTAGGGAGATGGGGTAACTGGGTGATGGGCATTAAGGAGGGCATGAGTTGTAATGAGCACTGGGTATTATATAAGACTGATGAATCACTGACCTCTACCTCTGAAACTAATAACACACTGTATGTGAATTAATTGAATTTAAATTGAAAAAGGAAAAAGGAGTTTTATGGCAATAGGACCATAAGGAAGGTGGTCAATAATTGTATATCCCCAGGAGGAAACATGACTGGTTATTTAAAATGTAAGTTTGACTTTAGTGGAAACAATGTGTTTTATGTATAATTTCTTAATCCATTCGCTAACTTTCTCTTTGTACTTGTGGTTATGTAGTGATATTATTAATTTTTTCATATTTACATTTATACATGTTACTGTTTTAGGGTTTTTATACAAAAGTAATCGATATGGTAATTTTGGTTTTACCATTAAGTCTCATGGTATTAAAAAGAAAAGATGAGGCACGCCTGGGTGGCTCAGTGGGTTAAAGCCTCAGCCTTCGGCTCAGGTCATGATCCCAGGGTCCTGGGATCAAGCCCTGCATCAGGCTCTCTGCTCAGCAGGGAGCCTGCTTCCCTTCCTTTCTCTGCCTACTTGTGATCTCTGTCTGTCAAATAAATAATCTTTAAAAAGAAAAGATGAACATTTTAAAAACTGGAGAAATGAATAAACTGAAAGCTTGTTGGTGAGCAAGGAAATATTCAGATGGTGAAATGTTACTTATTCATCAAATTAGAAAAGACAGTACATATTTGCTTTGGCTTATCAACATATTTAGTCCTCAGGGTAAAAAAATCAAAAGCTTCTTGGATAACAAATATTTCAATTAAGCAATAATCTATATAAGTTAAACCCACTGAAAGGCAAAAACAAAACAAGACAGGAAGAGTTGCATCTTTTTTGAAACTTCAAAAGATTAGCTATCTTTGTTTCCTTCTTTCAGCAGAACTAAGATATTTCCACATTTTTCCCAGCATTTATCTGAATGTTACATTTGTAACTGATTTTTGCTAGTATATAGAAGGAGTGTCTGATCTAAAGGCAACAAATAACTGATTCCCGCTATTATGAAAATGTTATGATGAGGATTAGACCTATAAATGAGGATGAACAAGTTTCCCCTTTTAATTTCTAATGTTTATGGATGTGAGCCATTTTATCCTTGGTGGGCATCTTTATTCTGCCTAGTGTTGAGGAAAGATACATGAATGTGACCAGATGACTTCATTTCATGGGGTTTATGAACAATCACCCTAGTTGGCCTGGCGAGGTCACTGAAGGTCCAGGTTCTCAGGCATGGGGAAGACCTTGGAGATTATCACTAGCTCCCTTCCTTGCCCACACGGATATGTGATGACTGGAAAAAATTATTCAATCTCCTAGAGAATCAATTCTATTAGTAGCCCAATTATATTTAGGCTACTAATAGAACCTATGTGATAGGATTTTATGACTAATAAGTGATTTAGTATGTATCAGAATGCTTAGCACAGTGCTCAGCACATAATGAGTAAACTTAATAGAATTGTTATTATTATTTAATCTTTGGACAGTAGAATTAATTCCATTGTTGGGCTCAGTGTTAAACGCAAGGGAAACAAAAACAGTAAGTCATGGTTCTTTATAGGCTTCGTGGAGGACATGATACAGCCTGATATATGTCTTGAAAGACAAGGAGGAAATAGCTAAGTAGAGGACCTTCTGTAATTTTGTTTGTGGCAGAAGGAAGAAGGCTGGGGGAAGTGGTTGAAGAGGAAGCCAATGTTTTCTAGGAAGATAGAGCCCTGTGAACCAAGATGTTCTTGTGGGGAAACTGGAAGTAATTAATTTAATAAGGCTGAAGCTACTTTGTGAGGTGGAAAGTGGTAAGAGGTGGAAAGTGGT
Organism: Lontra canadensis; assembly: GCF_010015895.1. Lineage (NCBI taxonomy): Eukaryota > Metazoa > Chordata > Mammalia > Carnivora > Mustelidae > Lontra > Lontra canadensis. Next base: position 10,718,181 of record NW_022631005.1, read on the forward strand.
GCATGATGAGTAAGATCATGCAGGGATTATGTAGAACAAGAAACACAGTAAATCAAGACAAAGACTTGGATAATCCTAACATGGTGTAGATTAGGAAGCAAAACCCCAAAAGCAAACAAGTTTTCTGCTTGCTTTCCTTTCCCAACCACCCAAGGAACACCCGGTGCTGGCTGGGAATCATTTCTTATCTTTTCAGATAGGAAAAGGCAGCACTGGGGGTGGGGGAGGGGATGAAACCTGAGGGGCCAAGTAAATCTTCCTCATTAATCATAAATGGGAGAGGAGAAGCAGGAGAGAGTCAGACAAAAAAAGCAACAAAAGCAACAGCAACACTGGAGGGTTGAGTTTAGTGGATTAAAGCCATAGAGTAATGGAGACTAGCAAAAAGCGATTTGCAGAGGGTTACCATAAGTTATGACCTGAATCCACCTTGATGTTGAGAGAGAAAAATTTGAAATTTCTCTTACATTATTTTGGAATAATGGGACTGTGCTTTTGTGGGGCAGAGACAAAGCCAAGTGTAGTCCTAGTTTGATTATGGTTATTGAAGGAACTGTTGGATAAGTATGAGGAGAACTAAGAGAGTGTAATAATACAAATTTAGTGTCATACAAATATACTATTACTCCTATACTAAACTACTAATAGTAGTAAAAGTATTGCCAACAAGTACTGTTCAATTCTATGGGTAGGTACTATCATCCTTCCCATTTTACAGATAAGAAAACTGAGGCACAGAATGTGTCCAGGGTTACAGAACTAGTACTGAATGAATTCCGGAATTGAACTCACTCAGGCTTTTGAATTTACAAAAGCCAGTGGAATCAAACTTCTAATTAAAGGACAGCATTGGTAGAGGGTAAAATTTGAAGTCAAAATTCTTTTTTACTATCTAATATTTTATTTCCTCTGTAAAAGGAAATTATACTTAATGTAGATATATTATTATCCAGTTCATTTAATTTGGGAAATTATTATAATGTAGTTAAAGAGCAGTGTCATTGGACTGGGGGAGAGGCACATGTTTTCTTCTATAGAATAAAATATGCTTCCCCCTCTCCCATGCACGTAGTACCTTAGCACATTGTGGATCCTGAATAAGTGCTGGCTGAATTTATATGTACTGTAATACATTCCCTCAATTTGCAAGGTGCTTGGTAGGTGACTGCTCAAGCATGACTACTCTGATTAAAAAAAAAAAAAAAAAGCTTGCACTTATTTATTTGAGAGAGAGAGAGGGAGGGAGAGCACGCATGAGCACGCGCACTTGCCCATGCATTAGAGGGGAAGGATAGGGCAGAGGGAGAGGGAGAAGCAGACTCCCTGCTGAGCAGGGAACCCAATGCAGGGCTCGATCCCAGAACCCTGGGATCATGACCTGAGCTGAAACCAGTCACCCAACCAACTGAGCCACCCAGCCACTCCAAGATGCCTGCATTTATAACCCAGAGTGCCTTAAGGTATTGGGTTAGTCTGATTCATTGTCTCCTAATAGAAATGAGGTCCTAAGTTTACTCAATTTTTTAAAAAAAGATTGTATTTATTTATTTGATAGATCACAAGTAGGCAGAGAGGCAGGCAGAGAGAGAGAGAGAGGAGGAAGCAGGCTTCCTGCTGAGTAGACAGCCCGATTGGGGGGGGGGATGCGAAGCAGCTCCATGCGGGGCTCGATGTGGGGCTCAATCCCAGGACCCTAAAATCATGACCTGAGCCAAAGGCAGAGGCTTTAACCCACTGAGCCACCCAGGCGCCACGAGCTTACTCAATTTTGGTGGGCACATAGGTGTTGTCATTGCTTTGGATTCTTCCTTTTCCTGATGTTTTTCCTCCCTTCCCCTGATCTGTTGGATCTCTGTCCTGGATCAGAAGTTGGGGAGTGGGAGGGCTTACCTGTTCCAGCCAAGTTTAAACCTCCACACTCATCTGCCTTTCCAGTCTGGATGGATTTCCAAGAGGATTGGTTATCAGGCTTTTAGGGAATAAAAACCCCTTTGAGTTTATGCCTCTTTAGACAAATTGTGCACCAATTTCCTTTAGACAACTGTGCTGGGCCATGGTATGTGAAACATGGGCAAGGTTTTGCTGCATATTTTTTAGACAAATTTAAGAATCAATATATATAAACTAATTAAGTATTATAAATTCAAACTAGCCATTTCATTTCTCCTTACATACATATTCCTTCACAGGATTAATTAAAAGCTATGAGATTAATGTGCATTGTGATTGAGTTTTAATAGCTACTTTTGGAAAATGATCCAAAATTACTGTTCTAGTACTTGTAAGTTTTTAAGGTCTATACAATGCATTTATACTCTCTTGTCTTGTTCACCAAATTCTTCAGCACATGATACACAGTATAGGAGTCAGGTCCCTGGCCAAAGTTTACCCATCATTTCATGTCCATTCAACATTTTATTGATCGCTCACTCTCTGCTTGGCAAGGTGGTAGGACTACAGACTATAAAGACAGAGATCAGGGTATCTGCCTTCGTCTCTCAATCCTACTGCCAGGAACCTGGACGCTACGAAACACACCAAAAGCAACATGTCCAGAGAGGCCTTACTTCAAATGTGCACATTCCTTCCTCCAACTCTAAAGTAGTATTTCTACTCAAATGTCTTAATTCAATGAGAGTTATTCTCACAACGTCAGCTAATAAACTTAGGGCTTCGACTAGTCCTACTTGATTTAAAACTGTTCCTGCCAATTCTTTGCCTTGCCAATCCTTCCAGTTCAGCTTTAACACAATTCGCCTGGAAGAGGCTGTGCTAGCATTCTGGAAGTTTATAATTAAGTTCAGCGTGTATGGGAGAGTGGGGGGGGGAGGAAAACGACCGTTAATTATAGAGTTTCGTTTGTGAGAGCCTGCCAGGGTTTTAAGAAGCAGAAACAGAGAGGCGAATAAAGCTTTCCTCGTCTCTAAACAAAAGTCGCACGGAGTTCTCGGCGGGACCGGGGAGTGTGGGGTGCCCTTGGACGTGGGCGGGTTGGGATGCTCCGCCAGCCCTTCGTCCACCACTATCCCCTTTGAGCTGGGTCTGAGGCCCTCGTTCCACAGCGCTAGCGCTGCCGGGGACTCGGAGGGACCGTGGCTCCGGCGCGGGCACCTCACTCCCGGCACGGGAGGCGACAACGCGCACGGAAGTGCGCTCAGCTCTCCCCGGTCGCAGGACGACTCTCCTCCCCCACTTCCTCCGGCGCCGCGGCCCGTCCTCCGGGGCCGGCCCCTCCCCCTTCCCCGCCTCCTCCCCCCGCCCGCCGCCGCCGCGCTCCAGCTGGGGGAGAGGCGCTCACCCGCGCAGTCCCCAGCGCGAACCGAGGCGCTGGGCGGCCGAGCAGAAGGGAGGCGAGGGGCCGCCGCCGCGGCTGTCCCCGCCCCGCGCGCCCTGCGCCCCACTTTCCGGGAGGCCGCTCGGCAGCTCGGCAGCTCAGCCCTCCTGCTTCCTCCGGCGGTGTCCGGGACTCGCCGCCGAGCGAGTGACGGGCAAGTTTCGGCGTGCGAAGGCGGCGGCGGGCCGCGGACACCGTGCGCTCCGGGAGGGGTGGCCGCGGCTCCGGCCTCGGCGCCCCGCGCGCACTTCGGCGATGCCTTCTCCGCCGCGGCAGCGACTGCGCCTTCGCCGCCTTCTGTTCCTTCTTCCCGGATTCCTGCTGCCTCTTTGCGGCGCCTTCAACCTCGACGTGGACAGTCCTGCCGAATACTCCGGCCCCGAGGGAAGTTACTTCGGCTTCGCGGTGGATTTCTTCGTGCCCAGCGCGTCTTCGTAAGTGGCCGCCCTGGGAAGGGGAATCAGCCCCCTCCCCCACCGCGCGCACCCACCCTGCGTTTCCCGAGGGAGAGTCTCCGGGAGGGATCCCGGCGTCTGTCTGTACCCCCCACCGGGGGGTTAGTTTCTGGGGGGTATGAAATATCTGCGACGTGAACCCCCGCGGCACCCACCCGTCTCCTCAGTTCCCCTCTCCTCTCCCCAGAGGAACAGCTTTGAGGTAGACTTGTGCTTAAAACTCGGGCGAGGTGGAAAGCAACAAAGGCTGGTCCCGCCGCGCTCCGCGCCGCCTCTGCTGGTGTCCTGGGGACTCGGGACTCGGATGGTCCCATTTCCGAACTTCTTTTTCTCGGGTACCAGTTCGCCTTCCCCGTACTTTGTCCGCTTCACGGACTTGAACACAAGCCCCTTTCGCTCTCCCTGCGCAAGCCCTCCCCCACACTTTCCGCCTGTTTCTCATTTACTCCTTTTACAGACTTTCTGATGACTAAAATGACCAGACTGTCGCAGTAAATTCATTGTGTCTTATCTCCGGTACTGACAGACCTTTGCACATGTGAAACTGAACAGATGAATTGAATGTGTCCTGTGTTCTTTTTATAGTGATTCAGTATTTAGGTCATTGTTCCGAAAGAACAAGGGTGTTTGCTGAGTTTTCATTCACTCCAGGTCATTTGAATACTGCAGTCTTTAACAATGCAGTTATGTTTTCAAACTGCCAGTGTTTCGCGTTTCAAAGGCCCTCAGGATTTGTAACAAGAGTTAATGTCATTATTGGATTCAGAGTTGTCTCTGACTTTACCAAACGATGACCTCATTGTCACCACCTCACCCCCATATTAGCGTTAGAAGTACTTATTTAATAAACGTTCACTAGATGTCTTATGATGTTTAAATCTTGTTTTCAAGAAGCAAAACTATCCTTAGGACTCTTTGCAAGCTCTTAGAAATCGCAACATTTCCTCCCTTCTATAATGAAGATACTATTTTTGAGGTGGGGGGGGAGAGGGGATAATTTTGATGGTCAGTACTCCGATAGGACCATTTTTCCAACTCATTCGTGCCTAATTTGAGTTTGATCTAAATATTATTTCATGACTGTTATAACATTCAGCAGGATTTCTTCTTAATAGTGCGAGTGTTGATTATCATTCATTTTAGTGAAAACCTTTGCAGCAGTAAGTTGGTTGGAAGCAGTTAGTGGAAACTAGACATTTTATGTCCTGAACTCAGTTTTGTTTGTTGTCTCCAGTTTCAGTCCTTTTTGTTGAGCACAAATTTTCCAGAATGATAAAAAGTTATCGTTAACTTGGATAACGTTTTCTACCTTCTCATTTAATTTAATCATTCTGCCAGTCTTACCTGTTATTTAAAAGGTTTTTTGTTTTCCAGGTATTTTTAAGTGTGTGCCTTTATGGTGCAGATTTTATTTTATTTTATTTTATTTAAGATTTTATTTATTTATTTGACAGAGAGATCACAAGTAGGCAGAGAGGCAGGCAGAGAGAAAGGAGGAAACAGGTTCCCTGACAAGCAGAGAGCCCGATGCAGGACTCGATCCCAGAACCCTGAGATCATGACCTGAGCTAAAGGCAGAGGCTTAACCCACTCAGCCACCCAGGTGCCTTATGGTACAGATTTTAGTTCTTAGCGGTGCTCTTTTCGATAGAATTTGTACAGAAATTCTAATAGTTTTGAAAAGACCTCTCAAGAGTTGTTACTTTAAAATTAGCAAGAGTTAGCACTTAAATACTTCATAGTTGGAATGTTTTGCAAAAGGTGGGAGTAATTTTCTGGCAACCCTCTGAGTTTAGTAGTGTAAAGAAAATGACAAGATGATAAACTTTAAGTGTTGGAAGATGGAAAATGAAGTAATATTGAATGGTTGGCTTGAGTTGTTTACTATTTTTGATTACAAGGCTGGATGGCTAATCTTTGACTAATCATTATAGTCATTGCGTATATTATGAACCCACAAGTTACATGACTTCTCATGCCAGCCTACAATGAATGGTAAGGTAAAATTGAACTTGGTTTGGTTTCATGTAATATTTTGAAGTGTTCATCAGTGACTTTATAACTGATAGACAGGTGAGGTCTACATGTAGCCTACCTTAAAAAATAGACATCAAGGGGCGCCTGGGTGGCTCAGTGGGTTAAGCCGCTGCCTTCGGCTCAGGTCGTGATCTCAGAGTCCTGGGATGGAGCCCTACCTCGGGCTCTGCTCAGCGGGGAGCCTGCTTCCTCCTCTCTCTCTGCCTGCCTCTCTGCCTGCTTGTGATCTCTTCCTGTCAAATAAATAAATAAAATCTTTAAAAAAAAAATAGACATCAGTGCAGCTCAGGTCATGATCCCAGGGTCTTGGGATCAAGCCCCGCATCGGGCTCTCTGCTCAGCGGGGGGCCTGCTTCCCCCCTCTCTCTCTGCCTGCCTCTCTGCCTACTTGTGATTTCTGTCAAATAAATAAATAAAATATTTTAAAAAAAGAAATAGACATCAATCTTGAGATTAAAAAAAAAAACCCAAAATACATAGAAACAGATTTCTAGTTACTGAGCTTTTCAGATTTAACAAAGATTAATGTAAAATTATGCTTAATTTTGTAAAAGATGCCTTTAAATTTAACAAGCATTTGAATCCAAGGTATATGAGGATGCCATTTGCATTAGCAGCTGCATTTATTGTTGTTGTTATTTGGTATGATTATAAACTTCTAAAAGAAAAAATATCCGCATAATAAAAAAAATGTTTGCTAATTAAAGATTCCTTTCTTCTGAAGGAAGAATGCCTGGATTAATGAGGAAGCAACAGTAATGAAGTCTTCTCCTGTCCCTTCTGGTTTCTTTCCGTGTCTAAATACCTACAGCGGTGGGGGGGAGGGGCTCCTGGGTGGCTCAATCAGTTGAGCACCCAAACTGTAGCTTTCTACTCCTGTAGTGATCCTCAGGGTCCTGAGATTGAGTCCTGTATCAGACTCTGCGCTGTTCCTCAACACCAGAGTCTGCTTGGATTCAGACTCTCCCTCTTTCCCTGGCGCTACTCCCTGCCCCCTCGAGTGCTCCCTCTGTCTCTCTCTAACATAAATAAAAATAAAATAAAATCTTAAAAAAAATAAGTACCCACAGCAATTATCTTAGGTTTCTCTTTGTTGTTATAAAAAATTGGTATTGAATTATTTCCGTATTTATGTGAAAAGTAATGAATCACTGTTTATTAAAGAAAAGGAAAAATAAATTACTAAGGAAAAATATTAAGGGGACACCTCAAGAAAATCCCCCCAGTAATGAGTCCTAGGTTTAAAGTGAAAAGTCACAAGAACTGTGTTTTAAAAATTCTGAAAAATGAAGAGTTAGCATTCTATAATTTTTTTTCTTGTATGCATTAATTTACAGTGACTATATTGCCAAACTTACATAAAATTTAAGGATCATGTATAGGCCATGGAGTAAAGTCACATTTATCCTATGGGGAATAATTGGAAAAATTAAAAAATTGTACCCCAGGTTTAATTATAATAATGATCTTATGTTGGTAAGTCTATTTTATAAATTATAAAGCACTTTACTTACGTACATATGATCTCTCACTTCACTCTATATAGCATAAGCCACCAGGGGAAATAGGGAAGTGGATAAACTCATTCTTACGAATGAGGATACTGAGGCCAGAAGGGTTTTCAGTCTTTTTTTTTTTTTTTTTTTAAGATTTTAAAATTCATTTACTTGAGAGAGAGTATGGCAGGAGAGAAGGAGAAGAATGCTGCCTGCCTCAGCATGGGGGGCTTGATCCCAGGAGCCTATGATCCTTTGTGACCTGAGCTGAAGGCAGGTGCTTAACTGGCTGAGCCACACAGGTACCTCCACTTTTCAGTTTTTATTTGTTAGGGTGGATTGGTGTGGGGAAGAGGGCAAGGTGGGATCAAAAGACAGTGTATGAAATTCAAATTCCATTTAATTTTCCTATTCAAATTTAAATTTTTGAGAAGAAAGTAATTGGATGATTTTCTTCCTTATTCTTCAAATAGAAGTTATACAGTTCTCATTTTACATGAGTATTTATTTTTAAATAATGCTATAATGAGCAACACTGGATTAGAATTCTTGCCCTTTTCTCTGTTTAACACTAACGAATCCTGGGGCCCCTGGGTGTCTCAGTCAGTTAAGTATCAGCATCTTGATTTCAGGTCATGGTCTCAGGGCGGTGAGATCTGAGATCTAGGCCCCAGTCAGTCTCCTGGCTTGGAGGGGAGTCTGCTTCTCACCTCCACCTCCCACTGCCCCTCCATGTACTTGCACTCTGTCTTGAATAATTAAATAGATATTAAAGAAAAAAAAACACTAACGAAGCATATTTACTGTTACTTCATGTTCCTGTGACCCCAAGGACAAGGTGAGGGTGAGTATGCCCTCAGCACAGGTCTTGCAGAACATTCTGTAGTTCTCCATCTAACTTCCTGTTTGTAGCACCTGGAGAGCTTTTAAAATAAAACTGCTGCTCTGGCAGCATCTTGGACTTAAAAATAGAGCTCCACCTTCATATTCCAACAGCTTGTGGATCATTTCTCCTTGACTAGCCCATCTTACCTCAACTAAAAATTATCCCTTTCACCAAATGGGGTCAGTTGCACCTTTGTTTCTATTAATGGTGCCATCATCTTCTCTTGTTGCCCTGGAAATAATTTCATATTCCTCCCTCTCTTTTTCTATTTTTCTTTGTCTCTCTTCTTGTACTCCCCTAATATTAGTCAGTGATTAGTCACCAGACAGAAGGTCCTAGAAATTCTTGGTTGTTAATGTTTCTTGCATTCATCTCTGCCTTCCATTTCAACTTCAGCCTCCTTATTTTAGCACAGTCCAAAGTGTGGTCTGTGGCACTCAGATCCTTATCACTTTGCCCATCATTTGGCTCTTAGATCTTACTTTTTCCTAAAAGTTTTATCTTTCTGAAGTGTCTTTTTGATCTGGTATTATTCTACTAAAATTTCCTCAGCAGTGGAAGTCCAGACTGCTTTACTTGGATGAAAACCCTTTCAGTCTGTCACAGTCCACATGTCCTTTTCAATATTCATGCGCCATTTCTCCCCCTCACCATTGTAACCATCTTCATAACCCTTTACAAGGTGATGCCTGCTCATTTTTGTGAACTTAGTGTGGATCTGGCTATTTTGGTTCTTTATTCCTTTTTTTTTTTTTTAAGATTTTATTTATTTATTTGACAGAGATCACAAGTAGGCAGAGAGAGAGGGGGAAGCAGGCTCCCTGCCAAGCAGAGAGCCCGATGTGGGGCTCAATCCCAGGACCCTGAGATCATGACCCGAGCCAAAGGCAGTGGCTTTAACCCACTGAGCCACCCAGGCGCCCCTGTTCTTTATTCTTATCATGAATAATATATAGACTACAGCCTTGTTACTTAAAAACCAAACTCTGTGTTGATTTCTCTTGAATAAGACCCTGGATTTATAAGACCTTATAAGAGAAAATGGAAAGTGCATCGAATTTACAGTTACTGTGCTGTTTTACATCATATAAATGTTGACTCTGTAGCGTTTTTGTTTTTTTTTTTAAATGAAAAGTGAATCTGAGACTGGAATTACAGCTCTGAAAAAATATTCATGCTATTTTATACATATTTTTCTATATATGCAGATGATAATTTTTATAAAGTTGCTTTTGTTGAAGCGTCATTCATTGGTCAGCCCAGAGTCAGCCAACTATATTAAACATGCTTTATCTTGGAGAAGTCAGTGCTGAAAGCAGCCAAATAACTTAGTTCATTTGGAGGGTTTAAAAAAATGTACTTGTCATTGTTTGGCTGGTTGCCTCTCCTTGGTACTGAAGGTCACATTCCCTGAAGCAGCTGCCCTTAAAGTACATTTTGGATAGGAAGTGCATCCCAAGGGCATCCTCCTGGCTGGTTTCTCTCATCCTCTTGTTTCTCTCACTTCCTCTTCCTTCTCCCTCCCCATCTCCCCTTTTTTTCTTCTCCCCACCTCTTCTCTACCTTTCTTCCCTCTTTTTCTTCTCCATCCTCTGCCCTGCCACCTCTCCCTCACTTTCTCCCCACTCCCTCTACCTCTTTCTTCTACTCCTCCTCCTTCCTTCCCCAGCACACACTCTGCCCTTTATCTTTTAGAATTCATTGGCATGATTTTAATTAATAGTGTGCTCAGCTATGTAAACTGTAATGTATAAATCATATAATGGAAATGTCTCAAGTCATTTGAGAAGAATGGTGAGGATGAGGATCCTGATACTATTCTTGGGTAAACTTTTTGGAGGGAGATGAAGTCCAGGAGAAGGCTGCAGGCATATGAAACTAAGTTGTTTAGCTTCAGATTTTTGCTGCTAAGCAATGAAATGTCTTGTTAGCCTCAACTAACCCCTTGTATCTTTCCCAGCTCATCACCATTGTGAGGAAATGTTGCAAGTACCCTATTTGGTACTCTACTTCCTTTTCTTCTATTGAGATCTTACATTTAAGTTAATTACTGGCTCTTTGAGGAAATGGGGGAAAAAAGTCCTTTTGAAAACAGATTTTAACTATTATATTTCTTATTTTATTAGAGTGTTTTATTAATTGTTTTTAATGCCAGTGCCATCATTTTGTACTTTTATGATGCTTTCAGATTTTTCTGTTGTCTACTATCCACATTCAGAAATTTTTTGAAAGTACTTATAGTGGGCATTGTTACATAGAAGAAGAAACTGGTTCAGAGATTTAGAAGTGACTTTCTAAATTAATTTATATTGGGTGATATAACCTGTAGTATCAGACTATCAGACAGTGTTGCTTATATTGCAAAATTTTCTCAGTGCTGTCATTTCCCTTATCCTAACTAAGCTGTTGTAGACATTAATTCTTAGATACACTTAAAGTAATGATTACTTATTTTTAGAAAGCATTTCATTAACAGGCTATTCCACTATTGTGGCAGAAAAATACGTATGACATAAAATTTACCCTCCAAATACACATCAACAGGCTTTTGTTTTCTGTAATATGTGTTGCTTTTATATTCCTTAATTTTCTCAAATATCCTTTTTTGAAAAATTATCCTATACCCTATTCTCTACAAATATTTAATTTTTCTTCTATACAACCCCCTCTTAGGACTTAACATTTATCTAAGGTAGTTTACTTTTTCCATCTTTTCATTTTCCATTTATTACAGAAAGTTTGTGAACTTTCTGTAATACTCTTTAAAAGTAACTTAAATGTCATGTTGACACTTTGGACAAAGCACTTTTATTCCTCAGCTTTTTCCCCCCATTAACACAGCATTTGTAAATTGACAGTGCTTAGACATTCCTTTTATATTATACTACCATTTCTGTGGCATTTCACCAATGTGCAAGACTGCACATGAAGGTAAGCTTAGGAAAACCTGGTGAACCGCCATTTAGTACATCTAATTACTATCATTTCATGCTTTCAGTGTGCAAATGGTCTGATGAAAAGCAGCAACCTTGTTCCTCGTCTTATCCAAGGAAGGTGAGCTTTGTGCTGTTAATGGAGTGCAGTTTTCATTCAGAACTCTCCTACTGTTTCCCTTTTCTGCCTTTGCTGAAGTCCACGTCCACTAGTAACTTCTCAGCCCTCTCTCTGTCTTATAGTGCCCAAGTAAAGAAAGTATCTGAAATCCAAGATGAAGAAGAGATATGTTATATAAATTATTTTAAGGGTAATTTAAATAATTGGATGTTTAATAGAGGATGATTTCTGCATTCTAAAGGGGTTGGTGAGAGTGGAAATGGCCTGTTTATATGTGGCTATTTTAAGATTGAGACCTGTAACTATCCAATTTACTTGCTACTTACCTGTCAGTTTAAAAAAACTTTTCTTGGGGCACCTGGGTGACTCATTTGGTTAAGCATCTACCTTCACCTCAGATCATGATCTCAGGGTCCTGGCATTGAGCCCTGTATCAGTCTCGCTGCTCAGCGGGGAGCCTGATTCTCCCTCTCCCTCAGTGCCTCCCCCCCCCCCCCCGCCATCATGCTTTCTGTCTCAAATAAATAAATAAAATCTTCACAAAATTTTTAAAAAGTCAAAAACTTTTCTTAAGTGCTGGTTATGTGGCAGATGCATAGATAAATTAGAGCCTCCTACTTTTCAAGGAAGTGATTTATTATAAAGCAGGAAGAACAGCTTTAAAAAAAAATTACAGAAGATTCTGTAACATGCACTTTGATGGTGGTCCAGAAATGAGTTTTGCTTGTAGATTTCTGGGTGGATTCTGAGAGCACCTTTTCTGTCCTCTTCTGGAACCTGGCTATTATCCACAGCACTGAAATCATGTGCATACCTGTGCTTGTACTATGCTTATTAGAACTCTTGCAGGAGTTGATCCTATGTCTTTTCAGGTATAGATCTTGAAAAGTACACTTGTATGAGATATTCTTTTTCCCTGTCATGCACTCAAAAATCATTTCATCTAGATGAATGGGGGAAGTTTTACGATTTTTGTGGCCAAATTTTTGACCTGTTGAAATAGAAAATTTCATAAGTATATATGTAATTTATCTGTTAACCAGCTCTGCTGCAGTAAAGGACGGTATGGCAATGCTTAGTGCTCTCTTATTCATGGGGGGTAAGGGCTCTCTTATGCATAGCCTTATTTTTTTTTTCCTGTTGAATGAAAACTCAGTTGGCTCTGATGAGAAGGAGCCAACATTGATGTTTTACTGATGCCAAATATGACTGCATAAAGCTTTATTAAACAGGGTGTGGTACGGTTGGGAGTTTTGCCTTTATTTTGAGTATGGAGTTTTAAGATAAATATCAGAAAGCAGGATTTCTGTAACCCATCCATTCATGCAGCCAGCTCTTGACTAGTTTAGTAAGATTTAGCAAATGCCACCCACAAGAAATGAAATTGAAATTTGTAAATAAAAGTTAAAATGAGTGCATTCCATATTAAAATGTAGGTTTGTTCATAACTTTACAAAAAAGTGAAAGGCATTTAAATATTTTCTTCGCTAGAAGTTAAGTGACTGTTTAATAAGGAAATGAAATAATGGTGATAGCATTTATTTAGGGCCTGCTGTGTATAACTATATCCTGTTTTCTTTTCTATTTCAATCAATTTCTTCTCATTCTCTTTTACTTTTTGCTCTTTTTCTACCTGACTCCTAAATGCCCATGCTCCTCAGAGCTTGCTCTTTGGTCCGCTTCTCTCTAAAGCTCCTCTCTTCGTGAACCTGTCTATTCTAAGTTGACATTCTTAGTACATTAATTCTAAGGCAAAACTCCATTCAGAGCTTCTGACTAGCAGTTAGGTGCCTCACAAATGTTTCAGACTAACATTGACAACTGAATTCTTGGTTTTCCTGTGAATACTTAATCTGCCTTTTGCTTCCCTAATCTTGAAGCTTTTTTGGTGTGCAGTAAATGGTTCTCCTGTTCATGCAGTCCTGAAGGAAACCTAAGTGACTTTTTAAAAATTTCTCTTTCCCCATATTCAAGCCACCAGCCATCCCTGTTCATTCTGCCCTCAGATATTTCCCAAGTCTGCCCACCCATCTCTTTCTCTACCCACCCTTCCAATCTAGGTCACTATCATCTCTCAGCTGCTAAAAGTCTGTTGCTTTCCTTGTTCCATTTTGCTCCCCTCCCTTCTTACTCCTATCCCCAGAAGGTGCCAGATTTAGTTTTCTTTATTAGATTGTGTCATTCTTTTGCTTAAAAAAAAATTCCAAGTCTTCACATGGACCGTATGATAAAATCCAAAGTTTTACCCTGGCTGAATAGGGCTGCTCGGTTTAGCTCGGGCTCCCCGCCTTTATCTTCTGTCACGCTTAGCTTGCTATCTTGCCTCAGCCATACCTCTTTTCTTGAAACTCTTGGAGACTAAGCTCTTTCTAGCCTATGGTCTTTGTCCCCTGCGGGGGTGGGGAGGTGGGGGGGTTGCTGCCATCTACCACTTCACTTCCTTAATTCTACTTCATTCACCACTTCAATTCACCACTCCATTCCCGAATTCTCCCTTTCTCCCCCTGCCCCTCCCCCCTGCTGACACACAAACACTACTTGGTGACCTTCTAATCTCGATTTATTTAGAAATAAGTTTCCTTGCTAAGTGAGGTTCTGGCATATCTAAATGAGGTCTCTCTTCTTTCTTTACAGAAACTTCCTTAGACTTCATTATCTAAAGGAAGTCTTTCTCTCTCATTCCTCAAAGATAATCACTTTCCTTTATCTAAAGAAGGTTTCCTCTCCTTGTTTCCAAATAATCTGTCTCAGCCAACTGTGGGTTTCCTTCACAGCACTTGTAACCATGACTAATTTTTTTGGTTAGGTTCTCTGTGTCTCCGAAAAGGGAATGTAAACTACACCGAGAGCAGGAACCAAGGTTGTGTTTTTCATCTTGGTGCCTCCAGTGCCCAGCACTGTGCTTTGTGTAGAGCAGACACTCAGGCCATTTCTTTTTCTGAATGAATAGGAAAAAAACTGAAGAAAAAGTCTCTTTTGCTTAAAAACTTAACTCCTGATTATTTTGTCTTCTGCTCATTTTATCCAGATGACTACTGATCCTATTCTTTGGCCAGGGATTGATTAGATCAGTCCTCTGAAAAGAGGAATCTGTTTGGCACTTAAAATACAAAAGTTCTGAAACAAGTTTTCCATAAAGGAAAATATTAATAATATTCAGAATTGCCATACTTTTTTAAAGATTTTATGTATTTATTTGACAGAAAGAGAGAGCCCAAGCAGGGGGTGTTGTAGACAGAGGGAGAGGGAGAAACAGGCTTCCGCTGAGCAGAGAGCCCAATGTGGGGCTCATCCCAGGACCCTGGGATCATGATGTGAGCCGAAGGCAGAGGCTTAACTGACTGACCCACCCAGGCACCCCATAGAACTGCCATACTTTAGAATAATTTATATATATGTTTTTTTGTTTAGCATTCAATATACAGAAAGTCTGTAGCTGACCACAAGCGCAGACAAACAAAACCCTCCCAAAAGACAAAATATAATACCAAAAAATCAAGATGAAACATCCAGACTCTAGCTAGCATACATTTTTCACAGCGTTTTTGACATGTAATTGACATATGATAAATTTTCTATATTTAAAGGTAGTTTGAGCAACACACATTTTTAAATGAGATGTAACCCTGAAACTGCCTTATAATGTGTTATTAGGATGAGTAAACTATGTTAAATAATATATGTATGTAAGAACACCAAATGAATCTAGAAGATTGATTATGCTCTCAGTGAATGCTTTTTAAAAAATTGGGATAATAGCAAGAGAATGATTTTTCTTCCTAAATTATAAGTTATTGTTTATGCTTTGTTCCATTTAAATCCTATCTTCCCTTTTGTATTTTTGCAGGATGTTTCTTCTGGTGGGAGCACCCAAAGCAAACACTACCCAGCCTGGGATTGTGGAAGGAGGACAAGTCCTGAAGTGTGACTGGTCTTCTCACCGAGGGTGCCAACCAATTGAATTTGATGCAACAGGTAAAGGTTGAAGCGGTCCCTTTTCTTATTATTTGTTATTTTTCCCCCTCTTCCCTTCCCTCCTGTTGGGGAACAAGAATGCTTGTTTCCTCTAAAGGCCCTTCTAGCCGGACTAAGAATCGAATTGATATGAGACAGATTAACAGGAGAGAATGAGAAGTACCAGGAAACCATGGAGACATGGAAATTCCAAAGATAGGCAAAATGAGTTATATATGTCATTCTGAACTAAGGAGAGAGGGATTAGGGGGCTGGGATTTCAGAGGAAAGGAATGCATTCATGGAGTGGTAAGAAAAGCAGATTTTTGGGGCACCTGGGTGGCTCAGTCAGTTAAGCTTTGCCTTTGGCTCAGGTCATGATCTCAGGGTCCTGAGATCTAGCCCCATTTGGGCTCCCTGCTGAGCGGGGAGTCTGCTTTCCCCTCTCCTTCATCCCTTCCCCCCTGCTTATGCTCATGCTCTCTCCTTCTCTCAAATAAATAAATAAAATCATAAAAAAAAAAAAGAGCAGATGTTTGATAATTAGATGTTTGCCCTACCATACAGATAGGTCACTGAGCTAAAATTTATCTCTGTTAATAACTACTCTGGGAAAGACCCTCAATTTAGCTTCTTCTCTGTGGTTAAGAGGACAAAAGTAGTCTTTTGAGCTGGCAGGATCTCAAGTGTCTTCAGCTCAAAATAATCCATATGCCAAAGTGGTGCATTCGGGATTAGTGGGACAGCAGTCCTGAATCCCTTCATTCCACCTATTTGGTATGTTTTAATATTATTTAATTTTGAAAGAATTTATTTTAAGTGTAACTACTTAATAAAACAATGTGTATAAGCAACTCAACATCTCCAGAGAAAGTTACATGAACACTAAAGACGTATTATTTTTTCTTACAATTTTGTGGTATATAAAAACCTTAACAATACATGGTATTTTCACTATTTTGGATGTCTTCAATTTCAAACTGATAGTCTGTAGAAATCTGGGGAAAATCTATTAAAATGTTGTACCTCTTCTAAGAAGAGGGAGCAAAGCTTTCTGTCCTTTTTTCTGTCAGCAAAATTAAAGAATGCCTCACTGACAATTGTAGATCAACTCCCTAATCTTGAAATAATCTAAGCCTTGAGTTGTACTACCAAAACCAGTTGTGAAATCTTTTATATTCAATATATATTCAATATATATTCAAGATTTGGTTGACTTAAAAAAAATTCTTACCCCAAGTTTACTGGGGGAATTATACATTATGGTTTGGATAACATTAAAATCTTATCTACAGGGATAAATTTCTGTATCAGTCAGGATTGTGGTGGAGAGGAGAAAAATCACATAAGGAAGATGAGAAGAAATAAGTTGAGTTTTAATTTATATCTATGAAAGAAAATATATATAATCCTGTACACATATGTATTAGTATATTTATCTACATTTGTGAAAACTTAGAGAATCTTCAAAGAAGTAATATGACATCATTCTGGTAAAATAGTTTTACAGAATTTTTTTAGCACTTCGGACTTGCTGGGCTTTGATAGAGTATTTTAAGGTAAGCCTGAAGATAAATGATTTTTTTCTTTTCCATATCGTTGTTTCCTGCTAGTTCTAAAATATAGTAGTTCTGGGAATTATATTAGTGAAACAGGAGTCATGATGTAGATTGTTCCATTTGACATCCTGATGATTGCCAAAATGAGTGTCAGTCATTAAACTAGCTTTTAATGGAAATCAGGTCACGTTTGTTTTTTTCCACTTGAAATCATCTACATTAAACCCTGTTGTTTTTTCCGTATATGGCTGACATTGGAAAAACCCCAAGAGTATGTAAATAGGCTCAATTTTACCACAAATGGAGAAATACCAGTGACTCAAAATATTAATGGTCAGGGCATTTATATTTTCTAACAAAATAGAAATGATAATAGAATGAAATTGTGGTTCAGTTTTGATAGGTGGTACTGTTGACATATTTCTGTATTCAGCACTATTTTTATGCAGTATAAGATAATTTATTATTTTTTTGAAATTTGGCTTTATATACTATTTTGTTTATTCAAAAAATAATATATGTACTTGGTCAAAAATTTCAAACAGTCCACAGAGGGTATACGATGAAAAATAGGAGTCTCTAACATCAGCCTGCTTAAAGGCAGTTGCACTAAACAATTTCTTTGATCTTTCTAGAATTTTCTTATTCCTACATATGTGTATATCCTTCAGGAAAAAAAAAAAAAAACTCACAAATAAGAATATACTAAATATTTCTGTTAGGCGCCTGACTCCTCCACGCCCTCTCCAGCAACATAAATCCTTTGTAGATCTTTCTTTTCCATAATTGATATATATTGATATATGTATGGATTTACTTCATTCTTTGCAAATCACTGATAGTATTTTATTCTTTAGTATATATAACCTAATTTATTTAACTCGTATTTCCTGTTGCTGGACATTTAGGTTGTTTCTAGTCTTTTGTAATTATAAGCACTCCTGTAGTCAAAAATATCTTGTACTCATGATTTGTGCAAATATGTGAGTATGTTTATAGGATAAAGTCCTAGTAGGGGATTTTAAAATATATATATTTAAAGTTTTGGTAGATATTGCAGATTACTCTTCACAGAGGTTTAGGCTCCTTCCATTATGTTTTCTGACATCCATGACAGTACCACTGATCACTGTATATTTATCTTTGTCAATTTTATATGGGATATTATTTCATATATTATGTATTATATATTATATATGTTTTATTGTTTTATATGGTTATATTAATTTGCATTCCTTTAAGGGTAAGAGAAGCATCTTTTCATTTGCTTGTAAGCCATAGTATTCCTTTTTCTGTATGCCAGTTTTAATATATTTGCACATATTTTCTGTTGATTTGTGATTTTAAGAAATGAATCTCAGTTGATGGCATTTCATCCTTTTGGTTGCTTAGGCCCAAATCTGGAGTTAGGCTTGACATTGTATCTGTCAGCAAATCAAGGTCTAACTGCTTCTTGACATTCTGCTGCTAACATCCTGGTCCAAGCTACCATTGTCTTCCACCCGGACTGTTGCCCTGGGCTGCTGAATTAGTCAGGGTGCTGCCAGGAAGGAGATGCTACACTTAAATTGGGACGGTTTGAGGAGCTTTTAGTAAAAAGACTGTTTACAAAAAGTACTGTGCAAGGTCTCATTAAAATTGGGCCTCTAGGCCTGAAGGGAGGTAGGAAAGACCAGTTAAGGGAAGGGAGCAGTTACCAGAATCCAGAGGATTCGGTGGAGAGAGCCCCAAGACAGGGGCTGCTGCATTTGTCAGAGGATAGTAGCCAGCCCAGAGTAACTGGAAGGGAGGAGCCAGGGAATAAAACCTCACCTCACCCTTCTTCCTCCCTGTAATCCTGTGTGTGCTCCCCACTGCTGGAATCCTGACAGCCAGCAGGCGGGGCATGGGGCAAAGATCAGGGTGCAGGGGCAACCTGGAGGGGCAGTTGGAAGAGAGCTAGCACATCTCACTGTTCTCTCTACTTCTGCCTTGGTCGCCTCTGGACTGTTCTCTACAGCAACCAGAGTGATTCTTTTAAAACATTCAGATGATAGTACTCCTGCTTGTATTCCATTAATATCTTCCCATCTGTCTCACAGTAGCTGAGAGGTCCCTGAGTATTCCAGTCCACTATTTGTATCTTTACCTCCATCTTCAGTTCTTCCCTCCATTTTCTTTCAGCCTCACTTGGCAGGGGCTCATAAACAAAGGACACAGTCCCACCTCATCCTTGCATGGGCTTTTTCCTCTGCCTGGAACATTGTTTGCTCAAATGTCCATCGGGTGCCCCCTCCACCTCTAGCTTCAAGAATTGCTCAAATACCATCTTCTCAGTAATTCTCTGACCATCTTATTTAAAACTGCAGTTACCCTTTTCCCACTTTGTACTCGGTCCTCTTTTTGCTTTATTTTCCCCTGGAATACTCACATTGCTACATAAGGTATTTAACGTCTCCTTCTCTCGATTAGTTTATATGTTCCATGAGGATAGGGTTTTTTTGTTTGTTTGTTTTTGTTTGTTTTGTTTGTTTTGTTTTTATCTGTTTTATTCACTGCTGAAACCCTAAAGCCTACTAGAATAATATGTGTTGCCTAGCACAAATTGGGACTTCTGAGACTTCCCTCATGAAAAGAATATACAAATTAAGACTTCATTTTTTTACATTGGAATACATTCATTTTTTATATTAGAATTTTTGTCCACATCATGTTCATTTGAATTTAAGAAAGAGGGCAATATAGATTGCAAAAATCTAGTCAAGGTAATGTGTATCTGGAAAATAGACTGTGTCTTGACTGTGGAAGAACTGCTTATAATTTAAGCATCCCCTCAACTTGCCTTACACTTCTCTCCTGAGGAGCTCTCACTCTATCCAAGCCCAAACACATAAAGCTTCTCCACACCGCAGATGCCTTTTATCTTTTCCAGCATCTCAAGGGAGATAGTGGCTTTTCTATCTTTCTGTCATATTTCAAGGGAGAGAGTAGCTAAGGAGATGAGTGTGGTTTCTGGAGGCTACCAGCCTGGGCTCAAACGCTGGTCCTGCCAAACGCTGGTTTAACTTGCACAGTAACTGTCTTTTTCCTCCTGCCGTGTCCTCCTCAAACCAGCTCCTGGGTATGCATTAAACTGAATGAGTTAAAAATGTGTGAGTTCAGCGGTGTAAGGTGCTTGGGAGCGGCACATCACAGTGGCTCAGTCAAAACAGGCTGCTTTCTATTGTTATCACCTGCTCCCTCAGCCTTCTCATGGACCCTGCCTGTTCCTTCATTTATCTCTCTGTGTTCTGCATTTGCCCTTTTTTTCCCCCTTTTAACTTGCAAATATATTTAAATTGTTTCTACCTGAAAAACTAATCAAAACAGCATCCCTGTGAACATCATTATTTCCATTTAGTCATTTTCCTTTCTCCTTTTATCACATTCAGGAAATTGAATCCTCTTCATCACTTCCCATGTCCAGCCACTTCAGTCCGGCAACCCAACAGTGACTGACTGAAATCATTATTGGCTGCCTACTCAGTGGTCCCTTGGGTTCCCTCATCTTGTTAGACCTCTTACAGTTTGCCTCGCTGACCATTCCTTCCTTGTTTTAAAGTCTCTGCTCTTTGTCTGGAACTATTGTGTCCCCTTATTATTCCTAACCTTTTTGATTCTGTAGTTGAGTTTGCCCTGTGACTCTTCTTTCTTCACTTACTCTATACTTGTTGTACATTGTAGTGTCTTGAAAAGAGAATAGGCCTTTCCGGTGTTGGTTGGAAAAATTACCTCCCTTTCTATATTCTGTAGTTCATTTGTGGGGTGATCCTGAAGAATTTAAATTAGGTAGTTATCTGCTACTTTATTGTGTTTCTGGGTGCAGAAGAGACTTTAATGCTTAAAAGGGCTCTATCTTCATGTTTTTAATATTTTGAAAATAAAATTCCCAGACTCATTTAAATAAGCTCTGGTTTATATGATGTGGTAGACAATACAACTGTTCCTCAGTATCATGTTTCTGAAACTCTGGAGAAAACCTTTGAATTTAGGTACACTCATATGACTTTTTCTAGCCAATAAAACATGAGTAGAAGTGTATCATTTGTGGGTAGAAGGGTTTAGGAGTTGGGGTGTTATTCTGCCTCTCCTCTTACCAAATGCTGTAATGAGTAGTGATAGTTTAATGATAGAGCCTCAATCAGCCTGGGTCCCCCGAACGAGGAAGACGTGAAGCATAGATGCTCACTAACCTACAGTGTACATGCACAGAATAATTCTTGGTTGTTTTCAACTAAGATTTTAGGGATGCTTGTTATTATAGCATAATGCAGCCTAACTGAATAATACATGGAGGTACAGTAAAATTGAATATTCTGTTGAAAAATGGTTGTTGAAACCCTTCCTGTTCTACATGCTGACTTGATCTTATTAAGTTTTTTGCTCTGTTTTACTGGATCCTGAGTGGTTTAATGACTGGATATCATTGCTTATGCTGAAAATGGTCCCTGGTTGGTAAATTGCATTTAGACTGGTTGCAATTATAAACAGACTGAAATTCATGATGGGGATGCTGTACCTAGCTTTGGGGTTCCCTGAGTACAGTTAACAATAGATGGCATGTCCTCTGTGGGCACTCTGGAACCTCTGGCTGTGGACTCATTACGAGAGAGGCTTTGAAGCCAGGGTAGCTCCTATACCCACATATCTGGTTTCTTCCTGTGTGAGCTGTCACTTGGTGAGGCCAAGAGAAGAGCTCTGGACAGCTGTATGTCCATACTGCTGCACAGGCAAGTTCACGTAAGCACTCTCATTTGGGAGGTATGTCTGATTCTGTCCAGTGTCCTCTAAAGAGACTGCTGGTATGTGTGGCAGTAGTTTTTTGAGTCTGAAAGTTCACTCGAACCTTGAGAAGTCTCCCTCGTGCTTTTTGCTGCAACATTTGATGTTTGTAACTGCGTGAAGTACTTTAGGCTCCTTTGTTTCCTATGCTGTTTATCCTTAAAAAAACAGAATAGTGACTTTATCCCTTCCTATAAAAAGAACAAACCTCAGCTAGCTCCAGAATCACTATAAAAATTTTTATAGTAAGGTGCTTTTTGGAGATGTATAAATGCTTGCTGTTAAATCATATATTTTGAACAGCCTTTACCAAGTTTCCCTCTTCTTCCTTTCTGTCAAGTTCTGCTATACAGGCAGTCTTAGTGCACTAAATACAGCTCTTTTTCTTTATTAAGGTAAAATTTACATCGATTTTCTTTTCTTTTTCCGTTTTTTTTTTTTTTTTTCTTTTCCTAGTTATGTTATGATGTATTTGTTTTCCTGGCTAGACTAAGCTCTCCAAACCAGGGAACAAACTTATTTCTGCTTACTGTTGTATGCTAGTGTATGGAGAGGTATCTGGCATTAGGGTAGAATGCATAGGTGTGTATTATGCATGTAGGTGTTGGGTTCTTTGTGAAAAGCAATAAAAGTTGACTTTAGCTACATTTAACTGAACAGAAATTTATTAGAAGGATATTGGTAACTCACTAGTTTTCTGAAAAATGGGCAAGAGAAGCTAGCAGAGGAACTATCGATACCATGTTTTATTACTGCTGGAATTGCTGTCGTTGGCCAGGGACACCATGAGAATGATTTCTGATCTCTCTCTGCCTCTTTGCATCACTTGCTAGAGATTTAGAGCTTTTGTGGTAGTGTTTGATGGTCTGAGTCTAAGTCTCATGCCTGTGAAAGTCAGGAAAAGCCTGGCTTATCTAGCACAACTAAGAAATGATAGGTTATCAGCTTGTAGAAATAAAAGTGTCCTTCAAAAGAAGAAAAAGTATAGAAACAAGAGGGTGCATTTTTCTCTTTTTTGGCTGGAAAAAAAGGTAATGGAAAGAAAACATTCCATACAAATACAAGGTGTATGTATTACTGATCAAAAACAATTCAGGGGCTAATTTTACTTTTAGTGTTTACCAAAGATGTCCCTGGATATTTAGGGAGTGTGTAATTTATTAGAAGTCAATTTCACTGTAGCTGGTCATCTGCATTAAGACCTGTAGTAGCTAAAGGAAGGAAGTCTAGATTTTGATTTTAAGATGGCGTAATGCTTAGTTTAAGAAACTAAGGAAGCTCTTACAGAAGAAAGACAGATATGCTTACTGTGCTTTTTTTCCTACATGAGTGCATGATTTTGGGAGTGGGGGCAGAGGAAGGCCCGTCTACATTTATTTCACTTTAACTTTGAGTAGTAGACAAATACATTTATACTGAAATAAAGAAAGCATTACTGGGAAGTCAAACTCTGCTGGCATCTTTGAAGAAGGCTTTAAAGCAGTTGGTGACATTTGAGCTAGCTAATGAAAAAGGAGATGGAATTCACCAGACGTAGAAGAGGGTTCCATGTAGAGCAAACAGTATGTGCATAGATTGGTAAAAGATGTTTATAATGAAATGTCATTCTGTGTGACCCAAGTACGTGGAATCTATGTGAGTATCAAGTTTCTATGTATAGTGTGAGGGCAGTAAGTCCTCATTGAGGACATGAGAGAAATGAAGTTGAAAGTAATTTGAAGAAACATCTAAATGAATTTAAAAGGTTCTCTAAACCGGCAGCCTAATGAAATCCAGCAACCATAAAGCCTAACACATGCAGAGCACGGTATTAGAAATAAGAGGATCTAGAGCTCAGCGGATAGATCTTGGCTCTTTGTCCTACTGTGTCGATTTGATGTGAACATTACAGAGAAAATAACACTTTCAGTACCCAAATTATTAATTTTATTAGTCATTATTTTTGTAGAATTATATTTAGGTTATATGAAGTGATGGATATTATCATGGATATCCTCAAAATATTGTACATAATGCCTTTTAAACAGTAAGGGAAAATATAAGGTTCCACGATTGAAAGTTTCAGTAGAAAATTCAGTGCAAGATGGCACGCGTAATTGCTGCTTTGATTTTTGAATGATATTTATGTATGACTGAGCCTGCAGGAGCAAAAGGAAACCTCAGCCTAAAATTTCTTACCTCTTGGATTTGTGAAATTTAGCTCTCAAACACGTTGTGTTATTTTTCTTTCAATCTACTGACTTTTGCTTGCCATTTTTTATTGTTGTTAACTTCTAAACATAACCTTTATTGCATTCCTAGTTGTTTCCTTTTGTGTGACTTCTTTGTTCTTCTTTTCCTGCTGATTCTCTTGACATTATATGTAAACAGTCACGACTAGGATGTAAAAAGGAGAATCTAATGTCTTATTTTACAAATATTTGGATAATGATTGAAATAGTACAACTTGGGATGCCTGGGTGGCTCAGTCGGTTGAGCTGCTGCCTTTGGCTCAGGTCATGATCCGGATCAAGTCCCCAGTTGGATTCCTTGTTCAGCAGGGAGCTGCTTCTCTTTCTCTCTCTCTCTCAAAATAAATAAATAAATAGATAAATAAATAAAATCTTAAAAAAGAAAGAAAGATATAGTTTAACTTGCTTTGAAATAGTAGCCCTCTTGGATTTTTAAACCCATTGATCTAATGACTGCACACCATTTGTAGGTGTTTGTTTGTTTTTTTTTGTTGTTTTTTAAGATTTTATTTATTTATTTGACAGAGCTCACAAGTAGACAGGGAGGGAGGCAGAGAGAAAGGGGGAAAAGCAGGCTCCCCACTGAGCAGAGAGCCCGATGTGGGGGCTCGATCCCAGGACCCTGGGATCATGACCTGAGCCAAAGGCAGAGGCTTAACCCACTGAGCCACCCAGGTGCCCCCCCATTTGTAGGTTTTAACCAAGATTGCATAATGGCTGAAATGGGTTTTTCCCTAAATTGACAGAATAATATGAACTTTGAACCATTGTAGAATTAGTAAAAATGAAAACAACATTTTGGTGACTTGTTTGTCTTATGTGAAGATGATTAATACTAGAAAACAGAGTTAATCTATCTGAATGTGGATGTGAAAAAGTAGGACTTAAGGAAAGCTTAACATATGCTTTAAGATTAATGTGTTTTAGGAAGTAAAAATATTCTAAAATATATTATATTGGGTTGTAAAACAATATTAAGAGTATTCATGTAGTCCACTAGATCTAATCCATTTCCTCAATTTTGTCTTAATGCCCGAATTAGTTTCTTATTGTTTTTGTAACAAGTTACTTTAAACTTGGTGGCTTTAAAAAAAAAAAAAGTTACTTATTTGAGAGAGAGAGCATGAGAGGGAGAGAGCACAAGCAAAGGGGAAGGAGAGGGAGAGGGAGAAGCAGGCTTCCAGCTGAGCAGGTTGCCAGATGTGGGACCTGATCCCAGTACCCTAGGATCATTACCTGAGCTGAAGGCAGATGCTTAATGACTGAGCCACCCAGGTGCCCCTAAACTTGGTGGCTTAAAAATAGAACAAATTTATTATCTTCAGTTTTGGAGGTCAGATGTCCAAATGCGAATTGGACTAAAGTTAGGGTTTTGGCAGTACTGCCTTCCTCCTAGAGGCTTAAGGGAAGAATCTGTTTTCATACCTTTTCCAGCTTCTAGAAATCACCCACATCCCAGCAAGGGGTAATCTGGTCTTTTTCAGGCGACATCATCTGACACTAACTCTTCTGCCTCCTCTTGTGATTACATTGGGCCTGCTCGTATAATGCAGAGAAATCTTCCACTTCAAGATTTGTAATTTAATCACATCTGGAAAGTTTCTTTTGCCATTTGAAGACACATTGACATGTAAAGTTCTGGAGATTAGGACGGGGAGCTCTTTGGGCATAGGGGCATTTTTCTGTTACCCTTTTATATATTTTGTTGTTGGATACTGGTTATACTGTAAGCTACTTCAGGGCAAGAGCCATGCTTGTCAAAGTCAGCATTATTCCCTCTCTAGTTCTTTTTGCTTTGGCTCTGGGAGTATGAGTAGTGTAAATTTGGCTTAGAAGAGGTAGGCTCACACTCCTTAGATGTGACCTTGGGCAAGTGACGTGTTTCCCAGCCTTCGTTTTTCCCATTTGTTAAATAAACATAATATCTTCCCCCAAGTGTCATGGGGCAGGGGGGATCAAATGAGATGATGTCTGAAGGAGGGTGTTTTGTAAACAATGAAGAGGTATACAAGTGAAGAAAGGGTTGTTTATATCATGTCCATAAAACAGCTGTGGGGAAGTGAGTAATCATAGAAAATGGAAGAAATAAAGATAATTATAGATATTCTTAAATGGATTATATTTGGGTTCACATTTGACCCATTACAGTGACATTTGGGAAAAATCCTCTCCCTGCAACATGATTTCCTCTTCTATAAAGCAGATGTTGTGAACAGACTGACTACTGCCTAGTTTTCTCAGTGGTGAGTCTTTTCCAAAAAGATTAGACTGGTGATCTGCACTGAGGGAGGAGAACATATAGTACCTGGCCAAAGTCTCCATTTAGAAATACGGGCTTTCATTAAGGAGGGCACGTATTGCATGGAGCACTGGGTGTGGTGCATAAACAATGAATCTTGGAACACTGAAAAAAATAAATATGTTAAAAAAAAATATGGGCCTGGGGTGCCTGGGTGGCTCAGCGGGTTAAAGCCTCTGCCTTTGGCTTAGGTCATGATCTCAGGGTCCTGGGATCAAGCCCCACATCAGGCTCTCTGCTCAACAGGGAGCCTGCTTCCTCCTCTCTGTCTGCCTCCTTCTCTGCTTGCTTGGGATCTCTGTCTGTTAAATAAATAAATAAAATCTTAAAAAAAAATTGTAAAAAAAAAATATGGGCCTTCCCTCATGATTTTTAAATATGTCCTTTAAGGGGTGCCTGGGTGGCTCAGTTGGTTAAGTGGCTGCCTTCGGCTCAGGTCATGATCCCAGAGTCCTGGGATCAAGCCCTGCATCAGGCTCCCTGCTCATTGGGAAGCCTGCTTCTCCCTCTGTCCCTCTCCCTGTTTGTTTTCACTCTCCTGTTGTATGTCTCTCTTTCAGATAAATACATAAAATCTTTTTTAAAAAGTCCCTTAAAAGAAGGAGAAGCTCCTATGTTTGTATTCCAAATTCAGTGAATGAATGTCACCTCTCACTAACCATATCTGTCTTAGAGAAGGTCAGAAGTCAGTTTACTCCCCTGCCTGCCCATAACAGCTTGCTGGAGGAACACTTAAACCACTTATTCCCAGAAGGGCTTGGCTGTAGGCTGTGGGCAAACCCACAAACTGGCTCTGCCAGTTCTCTGGTCAAGAAAAACACTGTGGAGTATTTTCTGGATATTACTACACTTTGTATTTAATAGAAAATAGAAAACTTTT
This sequence comes from Lontra canadensis, assembly GCF_010015895.1. Classification (NCBI taxonomy): domain Eukaryota; kingdom Metazoa; phylum Chordata; class Mammalia; order Carnivora; family Mustelidae; genus Lontra; species Lontra canadensis. The sequence goes on from NW_022631005.1 coordinate 10,745,166, forward strand.
AGCTGCTCTCTGACCTCTGTGCCATTCAATTTGTAATTCATTGCACTTAAAATAATCAGGAACAGCCTAAGTTTGACTTTGTTGTCTTTGTGCATTTTCTTTCAGAGTTCTGTCTCAGTGTCTCTACAGCTGTGACAGGACTAAGAATTAGAAAGTCAAGACACACAAAAAATAGTTTCCCTTCCTTGTTTAATACAAAACACATACATTAAAAAAAAATTTTTTTTTAAAGTAAGCTCACGGCCTAAGGTGGGGATTGAACTCATGACCCTGAGATCAAGAGTTGCATGCTCTGCCTATCAAGCTAGCCAGATTGCTCCCCAGGAATTTTTTAAAAATTTATTATTATTATTATTATTATTATTATTATTATTATTCTTGAGAGAAAGAGAGAGTGTGTGCGTGCCTGTGAGGCAGAGGGAGAGAGAATCTTAAGCAGGTTCGATGCCTAGTACAGACCCCAAGGCAGGGCTTTATACCAGGACCCTGAGATATGACCTGAGCTGAAAGCAAGAGTCCTTTGTTGGGGGCTTAAATGACTGAGCTACCCAGGTGCCCCAGGAATTTTGTTTTATTCAAATGAAATTGTTTCTTCTGATATAACCTGTCATTCCTTGGTGCATTCCTTTCCGCAGTAGGACAGCTGGGAGGCAACCTAGAAATCAGTTAATCCAATTAATCCATTTCCTTTCTTACTAGTCAAGTAATACACATGCAGTTAGTTGTTATTTTAACACTTTAAATGTTTCACCAAAACTAAACTTAAATGAACCTTAAAAATCCTCCTTTTTTCCTGCTCCACTTTGACCAGACTCATACCCATTATTTTAAGACTTAACATCAACTTAGCTTTTTTTTTTTTTTTTAAATCTTCAGTAAAGAGTTTTTGTTTTAAACTGTTAGATGCTTTCAGGATAATTTCCTTCTCATTGCTAGGAGGAAACAAACCAGCATTGATAAAGCAATAGAGGTTTTCAAAGGGCCTGTATTCTTTGTGCTGGCTCCCACAGAACCATCAGACTTGCTCATGGAAGAAGAAGGAGATCTCGATTCTCTGTTCCCGGTGGTAGTCATAATTCAGTAAATAAATAAATACAAATCCCAGTGAAACGAGCTTCATCATGTTTTCTTCTGGCTCTGCTTTTGACTTTCCTTTTGGAAAACAATCTAATTTTATATAAAATGTTTCTCAACACCTCTGTGTGAATTAGTAACAATTTCTTGTCTTTGTAGATTCTGATTTCAGAACTTCCTTTTATATTCACAAATAATTAGTTTTTCAGTTATCTGCAAATCCAAACACTTTGAGTGTAGGGATTTTTATCTCATGTCATTTTAAGTCAATACTGTTATGCTTCTGAAGACTTTTAAAGGCATTTTGAAGTTAAAGAAAATCACTCTTTAATACTGATATATAACTGCTACCTATTTATCAGAGTTTCTTAAGAAACTTTTGTTACTAAGTCAAAGAAATCATTAACTTCTATTTTTGTTTTCCATAATATCTAGAATTTTAATTTTTTAATGGATTATTTTTTTGCAACATTCTGCTCAATAATTTGACTCTAAAACAGAATTTAAACATATAATAGAGGAATAGGAAGAGTAATGCATACTTAGTTTATTAAATGTTCTTGAATTTTATGAACTAAAGCTGCTTTATGTGTGGTAGATGAAAATGTAAACATAAAATTGATTAGGGGAGGATGTAGGGGGCACCTGGGTGGCTCAGTTACTTAAGCATCCAGCTCTTGATTTTAGCACAGGTCATGATCTCAGGGTGGTAAGATCAAGCCCTGTGTCAGGCTCTGTGCTGGGTGTGGAGGCTGCTTGGGATTCTCTCGCTCCCTCTCTTTCTGTCCGTGTTCTCTCTCTCTCTCAAAAAAAGTTGGGGAGGGGGATGTAGAAGTTCCTGACTAAAGCTTTTATATGTGAAGATTGATACATATCCACACTACCCCCCCCCCCCACTTTTTAAAACATATAAATAATTCACATTCATTGGTTGAACAAATGAGAAAACACCAAGAGGTAAAAAGAAAAGAAAATCTCCCAAATCCCAACCACCGGGGAAACTAGTAGCCATAGGATATATTTGTATGTGTGTGTATAGTGTGTTTTTGTATGTACCCTGTGGCCTGTGTAGATATTTGTGTGTGTGTCTGTACACATAAAATTATAGTTCAGTCTATCTCCTGTGGGGCATATTGTTGCTTTTTTAAAGCTATTATACCAAAGCTTTGAACATGTTTATTAAGTCTTTGTTCATATTTTTATTTACTTAGAATTTCTAAAAATGAAACTTAGAAGCCAGTGAGATGTGTTTTTTTTTAACATACGTCTGATACAGATTTGCTAAATAGGAAAAAGTGATGCAGCCTATCCCTGAACCAAGCTTTCTTAGTCTTGCTTAGTCCCACAGGTGAAACATTTATGTTTTAATTTCTATTTCTGATTTCTAGGGAGGTTTAAGTCTTTTCTCATATGTTTATTAGCTCTTTTTTTTTTTTGTATTTTCTATTCTTATTCTTTATCTGTTACCCTACTAAAGCATCTGTTTATTTCTATTAATTTTGAAAAGCAGTCTTTGTTATATACATACATTTTTGTTCAGTATTGCAGTTACCTTTGCACTTGACAGGTTTGTTATTTGTTTTTTACAACAGCTTTATTGAGATGTAATTTACCATACAGCTCACTGGTGTGTAGTTCTTAAGTGTACACTGAATTGTACGTGTTTATAGAGTTTTACAGGATTATAATCTCATTCCATAGCATTTCCCTCACCATGTTCATGGTCAGCCACTCTCCCATTTGCACCCCTAACCCTGAGCAATCTCAAGTCTACTTTCTAGGCCTGTGTGTTTCCCTTCTCTGGATATTTAGTAGAAATAGAGTTATATACTATGTGGTCTTTTGTGTCTGGAAGCTCATCCATGTGGCCACATGTGTCAGTACTCCACTCCTCTTTTATTGTCTGGTAGCATTCTTGAACCCCTGGTTATTCATTCACAGTAAATGTACATTTGGGCTGTTTCTTTTTGGTTACTGTAAATAATGTTGCTGTGAACAGTCATGTGCAAGTCTTTAGACATATGTTTTCATTTCTCTTGGATGGATACTAGGAGTGGAATTACTGGGTCATAAAGTAACTCTGTGTTTAGCTTTTTAAAGAAACTGCCAAACTATTTTAAAAATTGGCCACACCACACCATTTTACATTCCTACTAGCAATATGTGAGGATTCCAGTTTTTCCACATCCTTATGGACATATGTTGTTTTATCTCATTATAGTCATCCTAGTGAATGTGAAGTGATATTTCATTGTGGTTTTGATTTGGAAGACCTGGTGGCTAGTGATGTTGAGCATCTTTTCATGTACTTACTGGCTATATGTGTATCCCTTTGGGAGAAACATCTATTCAAGTACTTTGCCTATTTTCAATTGGGCGAGGTGTGTGTGTGTTCATGATATATACAGGTCTCCAATTGAATATAAGCTTTGCAAATATTTTCTCCTATGCTGTGGGTTGCCTTTTCACTTTTTTTAATGATGTTTTTTGAAGCTCAAAAGTTCTGAATTTTGATTAAGTCCAATTTGCCAACTTTTTATCTCTTGGACTTTGGTTTCCTAAATCTTGTCTAATCTAAGATTTTAAGGTTTATTCTTGTTTTCTTTTAAACATTTTATACTTTTAGCTCTTACGTTTAAGTCGGTGATCTGTTTTGGTGTTGTTATTGTTGTTTTGTATGGTTTGAGGTAGGGTTTCTCATTAATCTTTCTGCCTGTGTAAGGATATCCAGTTGTCCCATTACCATTTGTTGAAAACAGTATTTCTTTCCTATTGAATTTTCTTGGCACCTTTTTAAAAAAATCATTTGACTGTAAATGTAATAGTGCCATTGATGTCAAAATGTATTATATGTATTTCTAAAACATGCTAATTTTAAGTCACTATTGACTGTAATACTCTGATTTCAAAGATGTTAATAGTATCTTAATATTTGCAGCTCTGAATCAGTGAAATACATTATTTCACAATAGCATTAAGATTGCAAATACCAGTCCTGTCTGAGTTCCTCTTTATTGTTTTCTCCCAAACATCTTTGACAACATTTGTGACTCCCTGAAGACATCTTACATAATTATTTGCTTATCATTTCTCTCTTTTGAAAGCCAGGGACCTTATCTTTCTCATTTACTGCTATATACGCCTTGCATTTAGACATAGGAGGTACCTATGGTTTATTTATTTAACTGAATGATCAAAGAGATTCTTCCTCTGGCCTGTTAATTTTCAAAATAAGTAAGCAATATTGGGAGATTTTTCTTTGAGGCAAATTTATATGAAGTGCAACTGAACAATAGTTATGTTTGAGGCAAAAAGCTGCTTAAAGAAACTTGTAAATTGTTTATTAAGAGATGACTGTGGGGTAAAGCGTTTTTTTTTTTTTTGTTTTGTTTTGTTTTGTTTTGTTTTTATTGAGGTACAATTGATATATGATACTTGTTTCAGATAGACAGCATAATTATTAGATATTTGTATATACTACAAAATGATCACCACAGTTAGTTACCATCTGTCACCATACATAGTTACAGAAATTTTTTTCTTGTTACGAGAACTTTTAAGACCCACTGCCTTAGCAACTTTAAAATACACAATGCAATATTATTAACTATAGTCACCATGATGCTGTATATCACATTGTTTTAGTAGTCACTTGTTTGAGCAAAGAATAAGCTCTCTGAGCACCTAAATAATTTCTTGACCCATAGAGTCATATAATTTTGAATAGGAACCAAATGAGGAAAAACACAGGTAACTTCCAAACAGAAGTTTATTGCCTTGGTTCATTCTTTTTGACTTTGGTTTCAAAAAAGAAGACATAATCTTGTTGCTCCAAAGGATATTCTTTAGGTATGAAAAGAAGAAACAACAACAAAACAAAGATTAGCTTTAGGGTGATAAGGTAACTTTATCTTAAAAAAACATCCCCTGTAGAGCAAGTTCAGTGTTCAACAGTGTCTTTTGAAACATTCCGAGGAAAGCGCTGGCTCCTAATTGGGGCAGAGTCTAAAGCTGTGACAGTTTGCTCTGCTCAATATGCTTCTGTCCTGAAATATTCATAGGAGTCTGATAAATCGCAATTGACAGTTTAAAGGCAGGCAAAAAAAGACACTAAATTTTCAACCCGCTAGTGACTAACTTGCTAATGAACATCAAGTTTCTCTAGCAACATTTTTCTCTATGTATTTTTGAAAGTGACAGTACAGAGTTTTATGTTATGTAACACATGTCAGTTTCTTCTCGTTTTTACCATTGTGAGATACTCTTTTCCCCTTTAATTTATTTGGAAGATCAGAGCTGGTCTTCCAAGGTGTTTTATAGAACTATGGGTAGAAATCTTTGTTCATGGAGTACTTGGGTGGCTCACTTGGTTAAACATTGGACTTTTGGTTTTGGCTCAGGTAATAACCTCAGTTAGGGTCCTGGGATAGAGCCCTGTGTTGGGGCCCTGCGCCCAGTGGGTAGTCTGCTTCAGGATTTTCTCTCTCCCACAGTCCCTCCCCCTCCCCTAAAATAAATCAATCTTAAAAAAGGAAAAATTTTTGTTCTTTCTTGACTGTTGCCTGAGGAAGCATTTCATATGGCTTTGCAGTTTCTGCAGTTGTCTGTGTCTAATTTCCCTTTCAAGATTGGTGGTGTGGTCCAGGCAGTCTGTGGAGTCCCAGTGTCACTTGAAATGGTGATTTCAGGGCTGTGACTCCAAATATTTACTTCACTCAGGCCCCAAAATTGCTGCCAGTTTCAGCCAGGTTATGAATGAACCTCTTGTCAGTTTATGCAGAGAGCACACTTTCCTTTTCTTTCTCCCCACCCACCCCTCTGTTCACACTTCCTCTGAATGAAACTTACACCGGAATCAAGTATTTTATTTTAAGATAATTATTTTAACTTTCTGGGAATAAAGTTCTGATTGGTAAAGGAAAACTTCCTGTTGAGGAAACTTCTTGAAAATTTGGTAATCTGAGGTTGTGACCTTGTTAAAACTGAAAGCATTCAAAGCAATGGATAATATGTATTTTCTTGAAGACTCTTGCCTAAGTTTTTTTTTTGTTTTTTTTAAGATTTTATTTACTTATTTGAGAGAGGGAGAGAGCGAGTGGGGGGGAGGGGCAAAAGACAAGGGAGAAGCATACTCACCACTGAACAGGGAGCCTGACTCAGGGCTCAATTCCAGGACCCTGGGATCATGACCTGAGCTGAAGGCAGCCTCCTAATCGACTGTGCCACCCAGGCTTCCCAGCTCCAGGTTTTTTAAATGTAATTTTTTGTATCAAAAAGAACCATATAGGGGCTCCTGGGTGGTTCAGTGGGTTAAGCCTCTGCCTGCGGCTCAAGTCATGATCAGTCTCTGCTCAGCAGGGAGACTGTTTCCCTCTCTCTCTGCCTGCCTCTCTTCCTGCTTGTGATCTCTCTCTCTGTCAAATACATAAATAATTTTTTTTTTTAAAGAACCTTATAGCTTGATGGGTTTTCGCACTTGACTGGTAGTCCTTCATTCTTATAAAAAACTATTGGGAATAGCTTGCTAGATGGAAAGAACTTTGGATTTTTGTGTTCCACAATACTTGGTGGTGAAAATAAAACAAAAATTTATAAAATTTTTAATTCTTTTCCAGGACATTTTCCAGCTTAAGCTAAACCTGTTATCCACAAAGGCAGATATCATAATCATTGTAGCAGCGAATGTTTTTGATGCTTGTTTAAAAAGGAATTAGAACATGGTAGCAGTTGAGAAGCTTATGCTACGTGACAGTGTGGAGTCATATCCTGTTGCTACTGCTGCAAATTTAGAGAAAAGTCTGTTTCTTCAGGAAAAAAGAAGTTCACAGAGATAGTTTATAAAGAGGAAACTTCTCTTCCACTTTTCAGGAATATAATTAAAGAAAAATTGCTTAGCATAGAGGGCAATTAAAAAACTCCATGGAACCCATTCTTAGCATGGCAGTAAATAAAGCTCTTGACAACCATGCCCCTCCTGACCCTTCCCTCTAGTCATAGCCAAGAGCTCACAGTTTTCTGAAAAATTCAGTCGTATCCACTCTTCCATTTCTTGCTACACATTGTCCCTTGGCCTAGAAAGCATTCTCTTCCTTGTTCTCTGCCACCCTCTTCTGGTAACACCTCACACATTCCTCTGCCAGAGCTCCACCGTCATTGCTTGTTCCTGTGCTTGTGTCTTTGTTAGGTATTTCCCAGGGTCAAACTCCTCTATTTGATCTTGTGTTAGGGTCATGATAGGACAACTACAATTTAAGGGTTTTAATCAAGAATGGGAAGGAATAAGGTTTTCCAGGTTAGAAGCCCATGGTTGCAAAAGCAGGTGGGAATTGAACAGGGAATTGCAGGTAAGAATGTACATGACTTGTTTCTGGAGCTGGGGGCTGAGGGTAAGGCAACTCTTACATGTAAAAATAAGTGTATCCTGGAGCCTTGAAAAAAATTTCTCCATTATAATAATATTATATATTACACACCATTTTCTGAAGGGTTTATTCTGTTAATTTTTCATTTACTCCATCTCAGACCCCAACAGTGGTTATTATGCTGTGCTTCTTATGTATACTGGAAGAGAAAGTAGATAAGAATTTGAGGAAATGTGTATGTTTCTTTTTTTTTTTTTAAAGATTTTATTTATTCATACGAGAGAGAGCAGAGAGCGTAAGTGGGGGGAGGGCAGAGGGAGAGGGTGAAGTGGACTCCCTGCTGAGCAGGTAACCTGACATGGGACTTGATCCTAGGACCCTGGGATCATGACCTCAGCCAAAGTCAGATGCTTAACCGACTGAGCCACATAGGTACCCAAGGGAATGTGTATGTCTCTTAAATCAAAATAGAAATATTCTTAAATGAAACTGAGGGAGGTAAGAATTGGTTAAATAAACTACTTTATGGCTATATAGCGATGTACTACATGGCAATGAAAATAGTGGTGTAGGTCAACCTTTTTAATGTATTGTTAAGGGGGGAAAGGTATTGTACATTTATATATAATAATAACTTTAATGTTTTGTAAATATTGGCTTAAAAATATGTATTCTACAGGTAAAAGGATATGCATGTATTCATGAAACAAGTCATTAGGATAGACACTAAAATATTAGCAGAGGTCTTTACGGGGGATTGTCAATTTAGATGCGTTCGTACATGTGGCTTTATGTCTTAATTTGTTTTGTAATGTTTTATAATCAGAGTAAATACAATAAAGAGTTCAAATAGAAAGAAATAGAAGATATCCTATTGGGGCCTTATAATACATATAGTGTGTACTTTTTGGTTGCTATGCTGTTAACATTTTTAAACTTACATAAAATTTGAAACTGTAATACAGTGAACAATATATACTTCATCTGCATTCAACCATTCCTGCAGATATGGTAACATTTTTCCCCTAAGCATCAGAGCATGTATCTTCTAAAAACTAGGATCTTCCCGTACATAATCAGAACACTATTATCACAGCCTGGTAATGTGTTGTTATTATAGTACGGTTATGTACTGTATATTCCATATTTAAATTTCCACAATTATCTTAAAAAGTTCTTTGTAACTTTTAACAGAATTTTAGACACAAGATTCAAAGATCATATCTTCCATTGGGTTACTGTATTTCATTCTTCTTTCTTGAATCTCCCTTACTATTTTGTTTTTCTTGACATTGACATTTTTGAAGACTCTGGATCAGGTCTTGTGGGCAGGAATAATTGTATTGGCAAGAATATAGTGATTTTGGATAGCCCAAGATGACAGAGGAATAGGAGACCTTAGTTTTGTCTGTCCCAGGAATTCAGCTGGATAGTTGTCAGATCAGCTGGATAGTTGTCATATCATTCTGAATACCTGTGAACTCAACCAGAGGTCTAAGAAAGAATAGGTGCAATTCTACAAACAGAAAAGCAACCACTTACTGCAAGGTAAGAGGTGCAGAGAACTGAATCTGAGGTGATATATGGGAAGATAAACTGCAGGGGGATGGAGACTTCTTACGCCAGCACCAGAAAGTAATATAGCAGTGGAGGGCAAAATCAGTAAAAGTCTGCTCCATTGAGGTGGCAAAATGGGGCAGAATCCTAGGTGGAACAGTGTGGTCTCAAGATCCTTGGGGTCACAGGAAGATCATGGGTGCCTGAATGTGGCAGAGTTTCCAGGCATCATAGTAGGGAGGCTGGCTGTGATCAGTGACCCCAGGATGGACTCTCAGCTCCAGGTTGCCATGACCTGGAACCATGGCTCATTTGGGGTCCAGCAAGGGGCAGAACTTCAGTGAGACCTCCGTCCCTCCCCTCAGAGGAGCTGTGCAAGTGCACGCTGCAGGAATTTGCAGGGTTTGGAGACTTGAAATGGGGTCACAGGCTGGTTGAGCACCATGCAGTTGGAGACCAGGGAGACCAGAGTGATTGCCAGCTTTTCCCTGAGGGTGCACTGAAGAGTGGGACTTTCAGCTCTGGGACCGAAGATTGGGAGGCCCCCATTCTCATGGTCATCCTCATGCTCTAAAGGAACAAAAGTCACATAGAGCATTCAGGAGCAACATACTTAGCTTGGACCCCTGGCAAAGACAGTACAGTTCTGCCTAGGGCGAAGACACTTGAGAATTCAGTGCAACAGGCCCCTCCCCCAGAAGATCAGATAGAACATCCAGCTAAAACCCAAGTTTCTGATCAGAGAGAACTGCTAAACTCCATCTAACACTAGGGGAAAATAGTATATAGAATTTATGCTTTTTTTTTTTTTTTTTCAAAATTCTGTAGTTTTTCAGTTACTTTTTCCCACTATCCTTTTTATACCAATTTCTTACATTATCAGCTCTTTTTAAAAAAATTTTTAAATTTTCATTTTTACACTTACATTCTATCCATTCATTGTATTTAATTTTATTTTTGTATTTATATAAGTTTCTCTTTCTTTGCATTTTTGAGACGTACTTTCTTTTAATAAACAGACCAAAATACACATAGGATCCAGTGTGTTCCTCTGTTTTGTTCACCAATTGGATTATATTCTCTCTCTTTTTAATTAAAAATATATTTTTGTTTGTTTTTTGGGTCTCTTCTGATTTGTCTAGTGTATATTTTTCTGGGGGCTGATGTTGCCATTTTAGTATTTTGTTTTTCTGTTCACCTGTTCTCCTCTGGACAGAATGACAAGAAGGAAAACCCACCTCAAAAAAAGAGAACGAGAGAGTACTGACTGCCAGGGACCTAATCGGTGTGGGTATAAGTAAGATGTCAGACCTAGAGTTCAGAATACCAATTATAAAGATATTAGTTAGACTTGAAAAAAAGCATAGAAAACACTAGAGAATCCCTTTCTGGAGAAATAACTAAAATCTAATCAAGTTGAAATAAAAAGGCTACTGAGATGCAATAAAAAGTGGAGGTTCTAACTCTACTAGGATAAATGAGGCAGAAGAGAGAATTAGTGACATAGAAGACAAAATGATGGAGAGTAAAGAAGCTGAGAAAAAGAGAGATAAACAGTTATTGGGTCATGAGGAGAAAATTCGAGAGGTAAGTAATACCATAAGGTGAAACAATATTAGAATAATGGGGATCCCAGAAGAAGAGGGAAAGAGAGGGGCAGAAGGTATTTGGGAGTAAATTCTAGCTGAGAACCTGTCTAATCTGGGGAAGGAAACAGGCATTCAAGTCCAGGAGGCACAGAGAGTCACCCTCAAAAATCAATAAAAATAGTTCAACACCTTGACATATAATAGTGAAGCTTGTAAATCTCAGAGACAAAGAGAAAATCCTGAAAGCAGCTCAGGACAACCTTTACCTTAACCTAAAATGGTAGAAACATTAGATTGGCAACTGACCTATGCACAGAGACCTGGCAGGCTAGAAAGGACTGGCATGATATATTCAGGGTGCTTAATGAGAAAAACATGCAGCCAAGAATACTTTATCCAGTCAGGATGTCATTCAAAATAGGAGGAGAGAGAAAAAGCTTCCAGGACAAATAGCAGTTAAAAGAATTTGTGATGGGTGCCTGGGTGGCTCATTGGGTTAAGCCTCTGCTTTCGGCTCAGGTCATGATCTCAGAGTCCTGGGATTGAGTCCTGCATTGGTCTCTCTGCTCAGCAGGGAGCCTACCCCCCCGCCCCCCCGACCCCATCCCACCTGCCTCTCTGCCTACTTGTGATCTCTCTGTCAATAAATAAATGAATAAATAAAATCTTAAACAAGAAAAGAATTTGTGATCACTAAACTACACCTGCAAGAAATATTAAAGGGGATCCTCTAAGTGAAGAGAGAACCCAAAGTAACATAGACCAGAAACAGTGACTTTACAGGGAATACAGTGGCACTAAATTTATATTTGTCAGTAGTTACTCTGAATGTAGATGGGCTAAATGCCCCAATCAAAAGACACAGGGTATCAGATTGGATAAATAAGCAAGACCCATCCATATGCTGTGGCAGGAGATGCATTTTAGACCCAAAGCACCTCCAGAATGATAGTGAGGGGGTGGAGAACATTTATCATGCTAATGGACATCAAGAGAAAGCTAGGGTAGCAATCCTTATATCAGACAAATTAGATTTTAAACCAAGATTGTAATACGAGATGAGGAAAAAACCACTATATTATAATTAAAGGGTCTATCCAACAAGAGGATCTAAGAATTATAAATACTAATGCTCCTAACATGGGAGCAGCCAATTATATAAACCAATTAATAACAAAATTAAGGAAACACATTGATACTATTACAATAATAGGGGACTTTTAAAAAATATATATTTTTTAAATTTTTTAAAAACATTTTATTTATTTGACAGAGATCACAAGTAGGCAGAGAGGCAGGCAGAGAGAGAGAGGGAAGCAGGCTCCCTGCTGAGCAGAGAGCCCGATGCGGGGCTCGATCCCAGGACTCTGGGATCATGACTTGAGCTGAAGGCAGAGGCTTTAACCTACTGAGCCACCCAGGTGCCCCAATAGTAGGGGACTTTAATACCCCACTCACTGCAGTGGACAAATCATCTAAACAGAAGATCAAAAAGGAAATGGGCTTTGAATGGCACACTGGACCTGGTGGACTTCACAGATATATTCAGAGCATTTCATCCTAAAGCAACAGAATACACATTCTCCTTGAGTGCACGTAGAACATTCTCCAGAATATGGGTCACAACTGGTACCAAAAGATTGGGGTCATTCCTTGTGTATTTTCAAACCACAGTGCTTTGAAACTTGAACTCATTCACAAGAGGGAATTTGGAAAGAACTCAAATGCATAGAGGCTAAAGAGCATCCTATTAAAAATGAATGGGTCAACCAGGAAATTAAAGAAGAATTTTAAAAATTATGGAATTATAAAAAAATGGAAACAAATGAAAATGAAAACACAACTGTTCAAAATGAAACACAATAGTTCAAAATCTTTGGGATGCCGCAAAAGCAGTCCTAAGAGGCAAGTATATGTAGTACAAGCCTTTCTCAAGAAACAAGAAAGGTCTCAAATACACAACCTAACCTTAACACCTAAAGGAGCTGGAGAAAGAGCAGCACATTAAGCCTAAACCCAGCAGAAGAAGAAAATTAATAAAGGCTAGAGAAAAAAATCAATGAAATAGAAACCAAAGAATAGTAGAACAGATCAACAAAACTAGGAGCTGGTTCTTTGAAAGAATAAATAAGACTGATAAACCCTTGGCCAGACTTAACAAAATGAAAAGATAAAGGACCCTGATAAAATCATGAATGAAGGAGAGATCACAACCAATACAAAGAAATAAAACAATTATAAGAACATATCATGAGCAGCTATATGCCAACAAATTAAGCAATCTGGAAGACATGGATGCATTTCTAGAAACATATAAAACTACCAAAACGGAAACAGGAATAAATAGAAAACCTGAATAAACGCATAATTGGGAAGGAATTGAAGCAGTAATTAAAAAATCTCCTGACAAACAAGAGTCCAGGACCAGATGGCTTCCTAGGGGGATTCTACCAAACATTTAAAGAATTAATACCTATTCTTCTGAAGCTGTTTCAAAAAACAGAAATGGAAGGAGAACTTCCAAACTCTTTCTGTGAGGCCAGCATTACCTTGATCTTTAAACCAGACCCCGGCAAAAAAGAGAATTACAGACCAGTATCTTTAATGAACGTGGATGCCAAAGTTCTCACCAAGATACTAGCCAGTAGGATCCAACTGTACATTAAAAGGATTATTAACCACAACCAAGTGAGTTTTATTGCTGGGCTGCAGTGTTGGTTCAACATCCTCAAATCAGTCAATGTGATACACTACATTAATAAAAGAAAGAACAAGAACCATATGACATTCTCAGTAGATGCAGAAAAAGCATTTGACAAAGTAAAGTATCCTTTCTTTATTTAAATTAAAAAAAAAGATTTTATTTATTTATTTGGCAGAGAGCACAAATAGGCAGATCAGCAGGCAGAGGGAGAGGGAGAAGCAGACTCCCTGCCAAGCATGGAGCCTGATGCGGGACTTGATCCCCAGACCCTGGGATCATGACCTGAGCTGAAGGCAGCTGCTTAACCGACTGAGCCACCCAGGCACCCCTAAAGCATCCTTTCTTGATTAAAACTTAAGTGTAGGGATAGAGGGAACATACTGCAGTATCATAAAGCCATATATGGAAAGCCCACAGTGAATATCATTCTCAGTGGGAAAAAACTGACAGTTTTTCCCCTAAGGACTGGAACGTGGAAGGGATGTCCACTCTCACCACTGTTGTTCAGCATAATACCAAGAGTCATAGCCTCAGCAATTAGACTCCCGAAAGAAAGGGCATTCGAATTGGCAAAGACGAAGTCAAACTCTTAATCCTTGCAGATGACTTGATACTTTATGTGGAAAATTTGAAAGACTCCACCCCAAAACTGCTAGAACTCATTCAGGAATTCAGCAAAGTGGCAGGATATAAAATTATTGTACAGAAGTCAGTTGTATTTCTATATGCTAACAATGAGCCAGAAGAAAGAGAATTTAAGGAGTTGATCTCATTTACAGTTGTACCAAAAAGCAAAAGATATCTAGTAATAAACCTACCCAAAGAGGCTAAGGATAGTAACTGAAAATTATAAAACACTCATGAAAGATATTGAGGGTGACACAAAGAACTGGAAAAATGTTCTACGCTCATGGATTGGAAGAATAAATATTGTTAAAATGTCTATGCTACCTAGTGCAATGTATACATTCAATCCAATCCCTATTAAAGTACCATCAATTTTTTTTCATGGATCTTGAACAAATAATCCTAAAATTTGTTTGGAACCAGAAGAGACCCCAAATAGTGAAAGGAATGTTGAAAAAGAAAACCAAAGCTGGTGACATCATAATTCTGCACTTCAAGCTCTATTACAAAGGTGTAATCATCAAGACGGGAAGGTACTGGCACAAAAACAGACACCTAGATCAATGGAACAGAATAGAGAACCAGAAATGGACCCTCAACTCTATGGTCAACTAATCTTTGACAAAGAGGGGAAAAATATCCAACAGAAAAAAGACTGTCTCTTCAACAAATGGTGTTGGGAAGATTGGACAGCCACACACAGAAGAATGAAACTAGATCATTTCCTTACAATGTACACAAGAATAGACTCAATATTGATGAATAACCTCAATGTGAGATAGGAATCCATCAAAATCCTGGAGGAGATCACCAGCAGCAACCTGTGTTACCTCAGCGGTAGCAACTTCTTGCTAGACATGACTCCAGTGGCAAGGGAAACAAAGGCAAAAACAACTATTGGGACTTTATCAAGATAAAAAGCTTTTGCACAGCAAAGGAAACCGTTGACAAAACCAAAAGACAACTGACAGATGGGAGATGGTATTTGCAAATGTCTTATCAGATAAAGGGCTGGTATCCAAAATGTATAAAGAACTTAACCAAACTCAAGACATGAACAGACATTTCTCCAAAGAAGATATCCTAATGGCCAAACGACACATGAAAAAGTGCTCCACATCACTCAGCATCAGGGAAATACAAATCAAAACCACAATGAGAGATCACCTCACACCAGTCAGAATGGCTAAAATTAACAAGTCAAGAAATGACAGATGCTGGCGAGGATGCGGAGAGAGGGGAACCCTCCTGCACTGTTGGTGGGAATGCAAGCCACTCTGGAAAATAGCATAGAGGTTCCTCAAAAAGTTGAAAATAGAGCTACCTTATGACCCAGCAATTGTACTACCAGGTATCTACCCCAAAGATACAAATGTAATGATCTGAAGGGGCACCTGCACCCCAATGTTCATAGCAGCAGCATCCACAATAACCAGACTATGGAAAGAGCCCCGATGCCAGGTGGACAGATGCATGGATAAAGAAGATGTGGTATATGTATACAGTGGAATATTACTTAGCCATCAAAAAACTGAAATCTTGTCATTTGCAATGACGTGGGTGGAACTAGATGGTATTATGAAAGCGAAATAAGTCAATCAGAGGAAGACATTATATTATCTTACTCATATGTGGAATTTAAGAAACAAAACAGAAGATCATGGGGGAAGAGAGGAAAAAGTAAAATGATGAAATCAGAGAGGGAGATAAACCCTAAGAGACTCTAAATCATAGGAAATGAACTGAGGGTTACTGGAGCGGAAACAGTGGAGGGATAGGGTAACTGGGTGATGGACATTAAGGAGGGCGTGTGATGTGATGAGCCCTGGGTATTATCTAAGACTCTTGATAGGGCCCCTGGGTGGCTTAGTTGGTTAAGCCTCTGTCTTTTGCTCAGGTCATGATCCCAGAGTCCTGGGATCGGGCTCTGCATCGGGCTCCTGGTTCAGTGGTGAGCCTGCTTCTCCCTCCCCCTCTACCTCTGCCTGCTGCTCCGCCTCCTTGTGCTCTGTCAGATAAATAAAATCTTAAAAAAAAAAAAAAAAAGACTGATGACCTCTACTGAACTCTACTTTGAAACTAATAATACATTATGTGTTAATTAAATTTCAATTTAAAAAACATAAAAAGATAGACATCCTTCTTCCCCAACAAAGAATATAGTGATACTGGTTCTGCATCATTTTGTTTTTGGAATTGGCAGTTATAGAGCTTATGAGGAAATGTATGGAGCCTTAATTTGAGCCTTTCTGATGTGGTACAGGCAAAGTTTTCTTCTAGTAAAAAAAAAGCTTTGTTTCTTCTTGGACATCTTTAGGGTCTTGCTGAAAAGGCTTTGTTTTAAATGAAAGCAGAAGGGAGAAATAGCAATTCTGAGAATGTTGCACTTTTTGTTCACATGCATTCTTAGCTCATTAGCTCAGTTCCCTTGGGCTATGATTACCTGAGTTTATTTGTGGTCTCAGGGGACAATGAGTGGCAGTGAATCCAAGCACCAGCTGTTTCGCAGTCCTGCTGTATTTCTCCTCCTTCATTAATGTGAGAGGTAAATGCCTTCATCTCCTTTGTAGTTAGGAATAGAATAGAAAATCTGTAGCACAGTAAGAGAACAGTTAGCTTGCAGTGGAATAAAAAAATCCTGTTAAGTAAATTGTAACCATAAATTTTATGGTTTAAATCATTGAAAATTACCAGTTAAATCCCATTTCGTCCAGAGGCTAAACTTCTTTGTAATTGTTGGTCAGGCCCTTTTGGAATCAGTCATGCTTTATTTCCAAACAAAACCCCAAATTTCACTTAAAAAATAAAAAAGACTCTTTCTTGCTCATATCATCCTCTAGTGTGGGTCATTCGGCTGCTCTTACCGTTTCAGAGCTTGGGCCAAAGCTGCCTTTATCGTGTGATTTTACCATCTATTCTAGCCTAATGGATGGGAAAGAGAAAACATGAAGATTTCATATCTACTTTTTTGGGTTTTATTTGCTTTTTAGTGAGTTGATTATTTTAGATTCCACTTATAAGTGATATGATGAAGTATTTGTCTGTGTCTGACGTATTTCGCTTAGCATAATATTCTCTAGATCTGTCAGTGTTGTCTCAACTTGCAGGATACTCTTTTTTGTGGCTAAATAACATTCTATTGTATCCTGTCTTGTTCACCTCTCCGTAGGTATTTAGGTTGCTTTCATGTCTTGGCTGTTACAAGTAATGCTGCAGTGAACATGGGAATACAGACACTCCTTTGAGGATAGTGATTTCATTCCTTTATACCCAGAAGTTGGATTCCTGGATCATATAACAGTTCCATATTTAATTTCTTGAGTAGCTTCCATACTGTTTTCCATAATGGCTGTATCAGTTTACATTTCCACTTGTAATGTATAGGGGTTCCCTCTTCTCCACGTCCTCACAAACACTTGTTAGCTTTTGTTTTTTGTTTTGTTTTGTTGTTTTTGGATCATTTCCATCCTAGCTGGTGTGAGATGATATCTTACTGTGGTTTTTATTTGCATTTCTTTGAGGATTAGTGAGCTCATACCCACTTTTAACTTACTTGAACTGGAAGTGACATCTGCCACTTCTACTCTTATCTTACTGGCAACCACTAGCTATGTGGCTTTAACCTAACTGTAGAAGGATGGGAAATATAAGGGATTCCGTGGACAGATGGATTAGTGATCTATGGGTCATTGGTATGTATTGTTCCCAGTGGTGATGGCAAGGTGAACATAGGCTTCAGAGTCAAGCCAACCACTGCTGGGAAACCTTGGTTTTCATGGTGAAAGGCATATACTAAGTACGTTCCATTTCTACTTCCTTCTACTTCTAAAAATGTATATTTGTGACCACTGACAAAGAACAGCTATATTTAGACTACAGATAGAGGCCTTTGGAGATTGACATATTAAAGAAATTTTTTTGAAAGTAATGGAAAAGGGGGGTGCCTGGGTGGCTCAGTCAGTTAAGCATCTGCCTTTGGCCCAGGTCACGATCCCTTGGTTCTGGGATCGAGTCCCACATTGGGCTCCCTGCTCAGCAGAGAGTCTGCTTCTCCTTGTGCCTGCCTCTCTGCCTACTTGTGCTATCAAATAAATAAATAAAATCTTAAAAAAAAAATTTATATATATATATATTAAAAAGATTATTTATTTTAGATTGAGAGAGTTCTCATGTGAGTGGGGATGGGGACAGAGGGGAGAGTGAGAGAATCTCAAGCCGACTCCAGGCTGAGCTCGGAACCTGATGCAGGGCTCCATTTCAGGACCCTGAGATCATGACCTGAGCCGAAACCAAGAGTCGGACACTCAACCCACTGTGCCACCCAGGTGCCCCTTGGAATGCATGCTTATAAAGAATGATTAATATAAATAGATTTTAAGAAGAACAGACTAGACTTTAAAAATAATTACTCTCTCTCTCAAAAAAAGAAAATAGTCTCTCTTTCCCTAAATACTTTATGGATGTTTCCATAATTTTTTTCTTGAACAATTTAACAGCTTTTCAGTGGAAAGGATCCTCTCCTCGCCTCTCCTCCTCTCCTCTCCTTTCCTCTCCTCTCCTCTCTTCTCTGTCAAGCTAACCGATTTTGGGTTCTGTGCCCAGATCACCCCAGAGCAGAGCAAACGGAGCACCATGGTGGGAACTCCATACCGGATGGCACCAGAGATTGTGACGCGGAAGGCCTGTGGACCCAAGGTTGACATCTGGTCCCTGGGAATCATGGCCATCGAAATGATTGAAGGGGAGCCCCCATACCTCAGTGAAAATCCTCTGAGAGTCTTGTACCTCATTGCCACCAATGGGACCCCAGGGCTTCAGAACCCAGAGAAGCTGTCAGCTTTCTTCTGGGAGGTTCTGAACCGCTGTCTTGAGATGGATGCGGAGAAGAGAGGTTCAGCCCAAGAGCTGCTGCAGCATCAGTTCCTGAAGATTGCCAAGCCCCTCTCCAGCCTCACTCCACTCACTGATTGCTGCAGCAAAGGGAGCAACCAAGAACAGTCGCTAAAGCCATGCTTACCCCAGCCTCATTGTGCCAAGACTTCTGTGAAATAAATGCTCATTTTAGAAATTCAAAAAAACCCCAAAAAACAAAAAGCCTCTCCTTTCCTCTCCCCTCCCCTCCCCTCCCCTTTCTTCTCTTCCATTCTCTTCTTTCTTCTCTTCTCTTCTGTTCTCTTCTCTTTTCTCTGTTTCTTTTTTCTTTTCTTTCTTTTTTATAAGTGCTTTACATGAGTGGCTGGTACATTGGGAATAATTTTCTCAGTAATGTAAACTGAAAGTAAATATTTGAATGTGTCAAATCTAATTCCTTTTTCCACCAGCCGAGTCATGTCTTCCTAGTTCTAACTCCTGTGTTATAATGTCATTTGCACTGTCTCAGTCTTTTACTTTAGTCTTTTGCTACTGGTGTTTTATAAAGGAGCCTTTTTTTTCTTAAAGATTTTATTTGTCACAGAGAGAGAGAGAGAGAGCGAGCGTGCACACACAAGCAGGGGGAGCAGCAGGCAAAGGGAGAAGCAGGCTCACCGTTGAGCAAGGAGCCATATGTGGGATTTGATACCAGGACCCTGGGATCATGACTTGACCTGAAGGCAGTCATTTAACTGACTGAGCCACCCAGGCATCCCGGCAGTAGACTTTTGTTTTTATAAATATCTTTATATCGCAGAATTTGTGGGAGTACAGTAGGTGACTATAAGTATTTGTTTAATAGTTAATTACCTGATAATTTAGCAGTTGGGAAACTTTACTATTACTTTTTCACATCTACATTGTAATAGTTAATATGGGTTAATAGCAACCCTGAGACACTTATCGTCATCCTGTATTTCGTTTTTTGATTAGTTGAAAGTTTTAGACATTCATAAAGTACGTGAGATAAAAGCTGATGTGGAATTTGATTAATGAAAGGCACACTGTACATCTGGCTGGATTGAAATAAACTGTTTTACTAAGAATATATATTTTGTTTCTCACCCCTCACAATATTTTTCTTAGGCAATAGAGATTTTGCTAAGGATGATCCTTTGGAGTTTAAGTCTCACCAGTGGTTTGGAGCATCTGTGAGATCAAAACAGGATAAAATTTTGGTAAGTCTTTTGGTTATTTCCTCATAGGTGGGTTTGTCAATTTATGTGGAAACACAGAAGATTTTATGTTTGAAAGCTGATAGTAAAACTCAGTGTGTTCTGGAGCACAGTGCAAGATGAGATAAGATAGCTCTGATCAAAGGTCATCCTGTCTGCGGATCCCATCCATCCCACCCTTCACAGACTTGGGTTTTGCTACTTTCTACCTTTATTCCTACCTTGTTCCTTTCTCCTGGCCCTGTTAATACTTCTCGTCAGTATGTTTCTCTCCAGTCAGGTTTAGGACTAGTAGGTCTGTGATTAATCAAACACACTAATACCTCCTCTCTTTAAAAATACAGCAACGTTCCCTTTGCCTCTTCTCCACTGCTATGCCTCATTACTTTGCTCCTCTTTTCAGAAACTTTTTGAAAGTCTTTTCTACAGTCACCATCTCTACCTTCTTCGCGTTTTCTTCCCAACCACTGTAGTCAGGCTCAGGCAGGCATGGCCAAAGTCACCTTGGCTCTCAGGTCACTGAAATCAGTGTTTTCTTATGTTTCTTATCCTCTCATCACCATTCAGCAAGGTCAGTTAGCCCATTCTTTTTGAAATACTTTTCTTCCCTTGGCTTCTGGAACACTGTATTTTCCTGGTTTTCTCTCATTCAGTTACCTGCTCCTTGCAGCCTCCTTTTTGCTCAGTCTCTAGTTGTTGGGTTATTCCCAGGCTGTGTTCTGGACCCCTGTCTTCTCTAACTACACCTTTTAGCTATCTGTTCCTATCCTGTCTCATGGCTATTAATAAAACCCATATGTCATAATCCCTAAATCTATCATTCTAGCTCTTAATTCTCCTTGGATTTTCAGTCATATTTCCAAACTAGCTGTGTGGCATTTCCATTTGGATATCTCGTGTATTACTGAAAATGAACATGGCCAAAATAGAACTCTTTTTACCCACTATCAAAAAGAAAAAAACACAGGGATACCTGGGTGGCTCAGTCAGTTGGGTGTCTGCCTTTGACTCAAGTTGTGGTCTTAGGGTCCTGGGATCAGGCCTGTGTCCAGCTTCCTGCTCAGTGGGGAGCCTGCTTCTCTCTCTCCCTCTGCAGCCCACCCTGCTTGTGTTCTCTCTCTCTCTCTCTCTGAAATAAAATAAATACATAAATAAATAATAATTAAAAAAGGGAAAAACACAAAGATAACTGCTTCCATATAAAACCTTCCCACCTTGTTTAGAGGCATAACTCTCCACCTCATCCACCAGCAAGCCCTATCAATTTGGCTTCGGGAATATATTCCACATCCATCAATAAATCCTCACCTGCACTATTTCCACCCTGTATCCAGCCACCGTCATTGCCTGCCTGGGTTATGGCAGAGGCTCTCCTCCTCTTTCTGCTGCTTCTCCTGCCTCAACTACAGTCCATTCTCCCTGGGAGGACCAGAGGGAATCAGCATTTCATCTTCTTGATTAAAACAGTTAAGTAATTTTCTATCACTCTCAGAGGACAAATCTATGCTGCTTCTGGTTTAGGAGCACCTCCATAATCCGGTCAGTGGCTCTTGTCTCTGGCCTCATCTTATGCCACCTCACATGCTTTAGCTAGACTGGTCTTTATTCCTTCCACATGACAGGTCACTGCAGTTAGTATCTCAGTGTTTTTGTTCCCTTGCCTATCTTATGCTCATCTTGTTGATTTTCACTTGGCCAATTCCTTTGTCATTCTGATTTCAGCTTTCATTTCACTTCCTCAGAAAGCCTTTCCTTTTTTTAATTTTGTGCATTGTGTTCATTTCTGTTTTTTAAAATCCAGTCGTGGGGCATTAGGAAAGAATTTGTTTAGGAGCTGCAATTTCAAAGGAGTTTAATGGATGTGTCCAGTTGGAAATGAAGGATGGGGTTGAGAGTGGGGGCACTCTAGGCAGAAAGCACAGAAGCAGACGTAAGCAGGAGGAGCAAATAATCCGTGTACATGAAACATCAAGTTCATGTGGAGAAGTAGCAATAATTGTCTCCTTTCACCTTTTTCAGGGTAGATATAAAATAACCTGCTATTAATTT
Organism: Lontra canadensis; assembly: GCF_010015895.1. Lineage (NCBI taxonomy): Eukaryota > Metazoa > Chordata > Mammalia > Carnivora > Mustelidae > Lontra > Lontra canadensis. Next base: position 10,767,214 of record NW_022631005.1, read on the forward strand.
CTGCAGTGTTTGTGTTAATGTTTTACTTCAAAAAAGTATTACAAAAAGTTAATTGAACCTTTTTCCAGCAACTTAAATGTTCATTTTGGTAAATTACTATGTTATTAAAATATGCATCATTCCACTGCTTCTACATGATGTTAAAATCTGTAACACCGAAAACAAAAAGGTCATTATTTGGAAAGTAGGTAAAATAAGCACTCTGAAGTCTTTCTTCTTTTTCTTTTTCTTTCTTTCTTTTTTTTTTTTAAAGATTTTATTTATTCATTTGCCAGAGAAAGAGAGAGTGCACACACAAGCAGGGGGAGCAGCAGGCAGAGTGAGAGGGAGAAGTACACTCCCCACTGAGCTGGGAGCCCAATGTGGGACTTGATCCCAGGACCCTGAGATTGTGACCTGAGCCAAAGGCAGATGTTTCACGACTGAGCCACCCAGGCATCCCTATTTTTTCTTAATAACAAATTATTTGCTTTATAATTTCAGGGTATTTTCTACATGCATGAGAATGTTACTTAGTTAAAACATTAATTTGATCTGTGACCATCAGCCTAGTGCATAATAGCAAGAAAAATGCTATATGAAATAGTTTTGGTAACTATTTTGAAAAAGATTATGTGAGGAAATTACTTTTTTTTTTTTTTTTAATTTATTTGACAGACAGATCACAAGTAGTCAGAGAGGCAGGCAGAGAGAGACAGGAGGAGGCAGGCTCCCTGCTGAGCAGAGAGCCCGATGCGGGACTCGATCCCAGGACCCTGAAATCATGACCTGAGCCGAAGGCAGAGGCTTTAACCACTGAGCCACCCAGGCACCCTGGAAAGTACTTTTTAAATCTGTATCCACTGTGGTAATAAGGAATTCTTGGTATAAGACAGGTTTGATTAATTTTTATTAATGCTTAGAAAGTGTTTTTGAATTCTAGAGTAACACAGATTGTCTGAAACGCTCAGTTTTTCAGGGAATTTTTATGCTGTGGACTATCCCCTTTGATTTTAGGCCTGTGCCCCGCTCTACCACTGGAGGACTGAAATGAAACAGGAGAGAGAGCCTGTTGGAACATGTTTTCTTCAGGATGGAACAAAGACTGTGGAGTATGCCCCATGTAGATCAAGTATGTGTAGGAAGTTGTATCAGCTTTTAAAAGAGGGTTGGGAAGCCTACTTTGTTACAAGTGTGTGTGTGTGTATTAAAAATTGTAGACATAGTGTGTGTGAGTCAAAAGACGCTCCATTGAGCTTCTCTAACACAGGTGTGGGACTCCTATATAAAAGATTCTGATGCAGTAGATCTCTGTCAGGCCTGGGTACCTTCCTTTTCAGGAAAACTCCACAAGGCAATTTCATAGATACCAAAGTTTAAGAACTAGAGTTTTATATTAATAACGGTGTTAAATGTAAAAAAAAAAAAAAAAAAAAAAGTCTTTAAAAAGAGCCAGAGTTTATATAGGAAGGTGAAACATTGAGCTCAGGACTCCTGAGTTGGAGTTTTCCTCCTTTAATTTTTTTTTTTTAATTAAAAAATTTTTTGAAAGATTTTCTTTTAAATAATCTTTACACCCAACCTGAGGCTCAAACTCACAACACCAAGATCAGTAGTCATACGCTCTACTGACTGAATCAGCCAAGCGTTCCTGAATTTTCCTTCTTTTAAATCAGAGTTTCTCTGTTTATCTTTTATCAAGCTTACTCCTCTTTTGATGGACGAAAAGATCTCACTTTGTTGTCTAATATTATTTGAAATTTCGTATGAAATTCATATTGTGATTAAAGGTGATTTTGAGCACTTACAGTTTTGATAATGTTTTTCCAAAAGAGATTCCAGTTCTTTTTTTTTTTTTTTTAAGATTTATTTATTTATTAGAGACAAAAAGAGAGAGAAAGAGCACAAGCAAGGGAGAGAGGCAGAGGGAGAAGCAGACTCCCCACTAAGCTACGGAGCCGGATGTGGGGCTTGATCCCAGGACCCTGAGATTGAGACCTGGGCTGAAGCCAGATGCTTAGCCTACTGAGCCACCTCAGACTGATACTTTTCTTTGTTCCATTGGTCACCAGATAGTTTGGTAGAGGGAATTAGTAATAGAAGTACAACATGTAAGACTGTTACTGCTAAAATTCTTTTTTTCCCATGTTAGGTGACTTAGGACACCAGGCCAAAGGAATTTTTCAGTCTTCAAAATTCTAAGCACTTGAACCTCCAGGAAATTGCAAATGATTTTTATTAACACTTACTTCTTAATCCACCAACTTTACCCTATTTGTTGTAAGTGAGAGGTACACATCAAAAGAATGATACCTCCAGAACTGCATTATTTATGAGGATAGGCCAGAAAGCATACAGACCAGAGGAGGTTGGCATTCCTACACTCAGTGCTTGATGCCATCTGTATCATCACCTTTATGTTGCTGTCTTGGTCACAGTACTCCTGTCTTTGTGGTATGTGGAACACGCGAGAACTAAATTTGTGTTTTGCTGTATTGCAACGATGTTCCTGTTGTGAAAAGATAATCTTATAGCTATGAGGAATGAGCTAACTCTTGCATGCCAGGTTTGTAACTTACCACTTACATGACTGACATATAAAAATCACCCTTATTCACACATGGTAGATGTAGGAACTGAGATTCAGATGATTACAAGTAATTTTTTCCCCAGATCTTATAGTAGTGAGCAGTCTAATGAGGATTTGAACCTGGTCTTACTCCAAATGAATCCTTACCTTATAATACTAACAATGGGAAATATTTTCCATTTCACTTGCCTCAGTGTTAACCACAGCTTATCCATGAGAAGTACATCCTGCTTTTACAAATACAGGTTTGGATTTTTCTGGATGTGGAAGAGTACTCAGTACCCGTCTGAAAACAAGCATTCTAATGATGGTGCATTGGGGATATACTGCTGGGTTAGGCTAATAGTTTCTGTCATTTTGCCTCTTCAGTGATGACCAGTTTTTTTTTCTCAGCATGTATTTAAAGGATGAAGGCCGTTATTTGCATGTTTCTGTTACATAATGCTTCTGTTTGGTTTAGACAGAAATTTTACATATCGGCACAGAAATTGTAAAATTGTTTTAAACCTTATTTTCTGAAGTATTTAACATCCAAATCAGGTCACGATACTGACTTGTGAGCCTCTTTTTTTTTTTTTTTTTAAAGATTTTATTTATTTATTTGACAGAGAGAGAGAGAGAGTTCACAAGTAGGCAGAGAGGCAGGCAGAGAGAGAGGGAAGCAGACTCCCCGTTCAGCAGAGAGCCTGATGCGGGGCTCGACACCAGGACCCTGAGATCATGACCTGAGCTGAAGGCAGAGGCTTAACCCATTGAGCCACCCAGGCGCCCCGCCCCGTGAGCCTCTTTTTGTAAATAAAATTTTATTGGAATACTGCCCCCCTCCCCCCACCGCTCCAATTTGTTTACATGCTGTGTATAAAGGGAGAGCTGAGTGGTTGCCACAGTGACCATATAGCCCCTAAGTTTAAAATAGTATCTGGTCCTTTACAGAAAAAGTTTGTTGATCCTGATCAAATAATAATACCTCAAATCTTAGAAAAAACAAAAGAATGACTTCAAAAATCAAAGTGAATGCCCTTCTTCGTAATAAATCTGGCTTTCAGTTTCCCCTGATCATTGTACATGCACGCTTTTTGGTGTAACCTTTGCGATATGAAGCTACCTACAGGCCCAGATTACAAAGGGTGACATGACCACAGGAAAAAAAGTGCTCAGGAAAGGGAATGCTCAGGAGAGGGAATCTGAGAACCTGGGTTATATTCTCACCTTTTGTCAACAACCTCCTGTAGCTATGCATGATTTACTTAATCACTCTGGGCCTTTGTTTTACCCTTGTTAAAACACCGATTTGGATAACAGACTTTAGAGGTACAGTTTTTGTATTTTGTATTTTCTTCATACTTCATTAAATTATGCAGCCAATGACTGATTTTACATGCCAAGTTTGAACGGCTGCATTGTTAATTGATAACTTGGCTTGTTTTGGTAGTTTGTGGGGCTTTTTGTTTGTTTGTTTGCTTTTGTTTTCAGCATGACTTGTGTGGACACCCTGGGCATGAAACTTCACTGTCTGTAAAAAATTTCTTTATTCCTAATTATGTTTGTTTTTGGTTTTTCAGAACTATCTATGGCCTAATGGCTTTACACAATAGGCCAGGTGTCTCTCTAAAAGTTCCAGAGCCACAAATCATGTAACTTAAATACTTTCAATTCCATGGTCAGGCTGTGTCCTTTGTTCCTTCCGCTTTCTGATGACATTATTTGTATGCAGATTTTTCTGTTTTGAAAGCTAGTTGCCTTTTCTTCCCCCTTGATTGTTACTCAGGAAATTCTAAGTCCATTGTTGATTTGAGATAGTGCAGGTTAATGGTGTGGACACACTGGGCTCAGATCCCAGTTCTCTCATTTACTAGCTGGCTGAGTCTGGTCAAGTTACTTAATTTCTGTAAGCCTTCATTTCCTTATTAATCGTGAATAATAATAGCATCTCTCATAGGATTGCATAAGATTTTAAAAGATAACGCCTTGGAAAATACTTAGTACAGTATGTGGCTTGGGGAATGGGCTTAATAAACATTAGCTGCTCTTACTATCATAATCAGTAATATTATTTATCATGCTGTCAGGCTTCACGAATGGGAGAAATATTATTCATCTGTCGGAATGAAAACAAAAGCCTTCACTAAAATAGCTTGTGGTTAGCATAAAATTCTTTACATTGCCTTAAACACTCAGTTTAATACGTCCCTGTTAAGAAAATTTTAAAGGACGACCATGTTTTCTAGCTGGGCATTCTGGGAAACCAAATAAAGCACATAAATATACGGTATGAAATCAAAAAGGGATGTCTTTATAAATGGCCTGAAATAGTTCCCCTGAATACAACTTGAATAAAGGAAATAAATGGCTGACTTGAGGTCAGAGCAGGATTCCTCAGTATGATTCACTAGATACTGGAAACCCCAGCCCACATTTTCCCATTCCCTCTTGGTTAGAAAAATTTACATTGGGGTAGCATTACACTCTTGAGGCTATTTTCTAAAACAAATCTAAATTTAGTTATTAAGTGTGTAATCTTGGGGCAGTTCCCAGGTTTTTAAAATGTGTTCAAAATTTTTGATGGGAGTATTTGACAAAAATTTTTGGAAGTTGTCCTTTCAGTTGTACTGAAAATAGATATTTTTGGTTCCTGTGTTTGGGTGGGAAATTTAGTAAATACTATATAGCATAATGATTTATGTATTGTAACATTGACTAGAAGAATTCCTTGATAACTAAAGAGTAGTGTTTTCATTGTTCCTTGTTATCCTCAAAATAAAACAAGGGAGAGTCTTCAGGTTCATCCTAACCTGTATTCTAGGTACAGTATTACTCATGATTAGAGTTAATTTGAATGAATTAGCTAATTGTCCAGAAATCGTTTCCTTTTGTGAAAACTACCAGATAAAAGGTAACTACAAAAGAGTCTAACTAGTGAGTCTGTTATCATCTGGAAAATAATTGAAAGTGTCATGTTTAAAGGTGTTCACGTTCATTAGACTGCAGTTCTAAATAGGTTGTGAAGATAGTTTCATATTTTGTTCTTTGCTGTACATTAAGTTAGGGCCTGGCTTTCTCCCAAAATTCCAAGCTACGTTTTTAATATTTTTTTAATTGTTTTTGGCTACAAAATGTATGTGTGGTAAGTATGTATTAGGAATGTATGTATCTCTTTACCAGTATTCATTTGTGAAGACTGTAGGCTAGCCACTGTAGGGTAATAATAGGAACTTAGAATTGGAGTTTTTAACTCATAGAACACAACTCATCTCTGTTTTATGAATTCAAACAGTGGTTCATAGCCAGTAATTTTTTTAAAAATGGAATGAAATAAAATAGAAAATGTCAAAATATATTGTACATGGTAATACTGATACTGTTTTGTGAAATTTTGTCTTATCGATGAATCTATTATATACACATATAACATGTAAATATTGGGTTTTATGGGTTATGATATATAATCTTGCTGTGGGTTGTGGTTAAAAATAAGTTTTAAATCTCCCATTTTAGGTGATGTTTCTGTTTCCTGGTGACTATTCCAGGTACTTTGATCTCTCTTGCCATATCTGAGAAAATGGTGCTGATAAAAATGGACACTAGCTTTTTCAGAATGTGATAATAGCTCATTAAGTGCTTGAGTGAGTGAACATTCCCAATTCATGGTACATTGTCTTATGGTTATAGTGATAGAGATTTTTCTCATGTTTTGTTTATGTTATTTGTTTTTGGGTTTGTGTATATTTCTAATCTTTTTATTTTAGAAAATATTGATGCTGATGGGCAGGGATTTTGTCAAGGAGGATTCAGCATTGATTTTACCAAAGTAAGTTCTTACTTTAAGACTGAATGAGATTCAGATCTATCTCATTATCTAAACCATTGTTAAAAATTAATTGTTCAATACTTTAGCTTCTTTATAACTATTACAAGTTTTACGAAAATGGCTAAAAGAAATGACCTATGTATTTTGATATTCTTTGCCTTATATTATTCTCTCCCTAACAGATGTTGCTTATTTGAAATAGACATCAGAATGGGAATGGAGGACAGTAGAAAATCTCCTCAGAAATGCAGATATCCATTATGACTTAATATTAAAATTTCTAGTTAGATAAATTTATATAATATTAAAGTTTTTCCTGTTTGAAATTGTTTTTTCACAAAATCTTGTCAGTAGCTCTGTTACAAAATTGTAGTTTTGTTACATAAAAGCTGAGAAATGTGCATGTTTACCATCTATTATGTGCCTACAGGCACCAAGTAAAGTTGGACAACTTAATTACTGTAAAAAATCTCATATGTGTGGCTCTATGTATTTTTCACTAAGCTAGTATGCTCTCCAGAGTTGATAGTTTTTATCTGTTTTCCTAAAATAGCAGTTCAGTGTATGTTTTCAAAGGAAAATTTTCTGTAGTATTTTTCTTTCTATCACTTTCTTTTGTGTATGTGGGTTTTTTGGGCAGGGGGGTACTGGGATATATGAACATTTTGAATATCAGACTGAGAATATTAATTACACCTAGAGAAATCTTACATATATTGATTTAATTTAGAGCATCCTTAGAAAGCTCAATATGGCTTTCTTAGAAAATGCCTTAAATTTATTAAAACAATAGAAATTACACAATTATGTAATTCAGAAAATTTATAAAGCTTTTTATTATTTTTTAAAATTTGTATTTTATCTTTACTAAAAAATTTTTTTCTAGACTAGGACTATAATTATAGTTAACTTTCTTTACTACCTAATTGATTTAAATCACTCAGTTTGAGATTCATAATTCAAAATTTACTAGTAATTACTAAAAATTCAAAATTTGAGGAAGCAAAACAAGTATATTAATAAATACTAGCTTTAAACTTTCATGAAATATTTTCAAATAGACGTTGATTCAAAAAAAAGTCCATGTTTTCTGTACCTGTGCTGTACCCGTGCAACTGTAACCCCAGAAATAGTCTCATACCATAAATATTCATTGCTAAATTAACTGTTTGCTTTCTTCAACACATTTCTGAAAAGTATCTTTTTTTTTTTTTTTTAAGATTTTTCTTTATTTGACAGAGAGAGATCACAAATAGGCAGAGAGGCAGGCAAAGAGAAGGGGGGAAGCAGGCTCCCCGCTGAGCAGAGAGCCCAATGTGGGGCTCTATCCCAGGATCCTGAGATCATGACCTGAGCCAAAGGCAGAGGCTTAACCTGTTGAGCCACCCAGGGGCCCCTGAAAAGTATCTTTTTAAAGTAGACAATTTAGAAGTATCTTTTTCATAGCCAGGGCAGGAAATTATCTGTTGAAATCTTAGGACTAATATGTATGTTTGGAGAGGAAAACTATTTTCTCTCCAGCTGGAAGAAATATCAAAATATGCTCAAACACTAAACACAGTTTCCTTGAAATAGGTACTTACAGTTTGTTATAGATACAAGAAATGCTAGTCAAGTGTAATTTGTATATATAATATACCCTGAAAAATTTACCTTCTAACTTCATTTCTGTGTAGATCTGCAGGATGAAAAATAATTTTTTCTTAGCCAAATAATTTTTTTTAAAGATTTTTATTTATTTGTTGGACAGAGATCACAGGTAGGCAGAGAGGCAGGCAGAGAGAGGGGAAGGGAAGCAGGCTCCCTGCCGAGCAGAGAGCCTGATACAGGACTCGATTCCTGGACCCTGGGATCATGACCTGAGCTGAAGGCAGAGGGTATTTTTTGTTTTTTTGTTCTTTTTTTTAAAGATTTTATTTATTTATTTGACAGACGGAGATCACAAGTAGGCAGAGAGGCAGGCAGAGAGAGATGGAGAAGCAGGCCCCCTGTAGAGCAGAGAGCCCGATGCGGGACTCAATCCCAGGGCCCTGGGATCATGACCTGAGCCGAAGGCAGAGGCCTTAACCCACTGAGCAACCTAGGCGCCCCTAGCCAAAGAATTTTTAATGATTTTTTAGAAAGGAAATTTGCCTGTGTAGTCACAAATGTAATAGACAGAATCAAAATAGACAGAATCAAAAAAGACTTTTTGTCTTTATTGTAACTCAGAAATATTTTGCAGTAGTACTTCATAACAAGTATAGGAAGCAGCCAGATCTATAGAATCAGTGTGTGTATTTGTGTATTTTTATATATTGAATCATTATAACTACTTTTTGATTTGTATTGTATTTTAATGTATTTTAGCAAAGGGTCAATGAAAATTTACTGAGAATGAGTTAGAGGAGTTTGAGATTTATGATTTTGTTATATGTATATATATATATAGCTTTTATATATATTAAATGTTAGATGTGTATGCATATATAGCTCTTATGTGTATTATATTGCTTTCAACTTTCAAACTGCCTGTTTTTAAATATGTGTCTTTTTGTTGTTTGATTTAATCTAGGCTGATAGAGTACTTCTTGGTGGTCCTGGTAGCTTTTATTGGCAAGGTAGGTTAATATTTTTTAAAATTACTCAGCAATGATTATGAATGCTTTCTTGGCTTATATGCCTGAGATTTTTCAAATTATTTTAAAGGAAGAAATTGAAAAATACAATTTAAATGTATAATCACTATCTGTTGTACAGTATTTTTTTTTAAAAGGACTGTAGTATCCTATATATAGTATGATATATAGAAAATAAAATATATGGCATATTGCAATATATTTATGTATATTCCTAGGAGAAAATAAACAGTGTTTTTAAAGTAAATAATAAAGCAAATCTATAAAGTAATTTAAAACAATTTATTTTTGTTTGTGGCATATGCTTCATCTCTGTACTCCAGAGGCTATGATGTAAGCATTAGGAAGTGCGGAACTGAGCTATGACGGGCAAATTTTGGCATTTTGAAAGCTCATGGTTTTAAAGTATTTTGAATTTGCTCATTAGAATATTTAAGTGGTTATTTTCTCATTAATTACTGACATCAAGAGTGATTTCTTTGTGTGGGGGGAGTTTTTGAAATAGAGGATCTTATTAAGTTTCAAAAGAGTGTAATTAAACTGGCATCAGTATAAATATAAAACACTTGCTTCAGTCATTTTGAGGCGCCTAGTAAAATTACCATTTGTACAAATGCGTAACATCATTATTTGTTGACAATTTCAAAGCAGGTAACTAAATTTGCTTACTTGCTTTACTAGTTTCATTTATCATTAGGTACACATGGATATTAACTTAGTTCATATATTCACATGTTTGTTTTCTGCTAAGAAGTGCTGTTTACAAGGTCAGAACTTTTGTTTTTTTGGCATTCTGATATTTAAGCATTACCAATATTTGGATGTAGTCATTAGATTACATTAATGTGCAAATACTTTCTAATTCTGAATTTTACTTCTGTATTCGACACTATGGTTTCCTTACTTGCTTTTTTGTAGGAAAATCCATGCTTGTTTTTGCTTCATAGAAAAGGAAATGAAAGGAAGAGATTTACTGAAGAAAAATAGTAAAGAAAATAAGAAGGAATGAGAAATGGGAATAAGTAAAAAGTTGAAAGGGATGGCAAAGGAGAAAATGGAGAGAAAAATCAGGGAAAGATGGATCAACATACTCACTGAAACAGAAGAAATTGAATTTCAGTGAATTTATACGCCTATTGGAAAATGAAATGATGTAGGAAAACCGTTTTGGGTTTTACAGTTTAAAAATGAAAACAAAAATAGCTTAATTGCATAGAAGATTAAAGTAGGAGATATTAGTGCTTTCTAGTAAGATAAAAAAACGGATTTTTTTTTTCCTTCAGTGCTAGTTATGTCATTCAGTGGAGGGGAGAGAGGTGTCTGCTGGGAATGCCTGGGAACCAACGATGATTCTGTGATTATCAGTCAGGACCACTTGTTACCACTGCCTTTTTAGGAAACACAGCTGTGAACATGTTTTTGTGACTAGTTTTTGTTTTTTGTTTTTTTTTAATTTTATTTATTTATTTGAAAGAGAGAATGAGAGAGAGAGCACAAATAGGGGAAATGGCAGAGGGAGAGGGAGAAGCAGGTTCCCTGCTGAGCAGGGAGCCCAAGGCAAGGAGGCTGAGGCAGGGAGGCAGGATTTGATCCTAGGACCTTGGGATCTTGACCTGAGCCGAAGGTAAACACTTAACTGACTGAACTAGATGACTCGTTCTTGTAATACCTTTGAGTATTATATAGTGCCTATTTATTCCTATTTAAAAATTAGGACTGATATAGATAATTGACACTGTGTTGATTGGTATTTTATTATAAATGGTCTAGGATATGTCATTGAAAGATTCAGGGGCTGGACAGAAAATATTTTGTTCTAATAAGATTAAAATCAGCAAGTTTTACTCTGAATTAATAAGTATGTCAGAATGAATTTTTCCATAGATCTCAGAATTACCTCTGTACAAATAGATAAAATTACAATGTTTTATTCAAAAGAGATGATGGCATTTTCCTCTGTTCTTTTTTTTTTTTAAAAAGATTTTATTTATTTATTTGAAAGAGAGAGAGAGAGAGAGAGAAAGAGAGATCACAAGTAGGCAGAGCAGCAGGCAGAGAGAAGGGGAATCAGGCTCCCCACTGAGCAGAGGGCCTGACGCAGGGCTCAGTCCCAGGACCCTGAGATCATGACATGATCGAAAGCAGAGGCTTGACTCACTGAGCCACCCAGGCGCCCCAAATGTGTTCTTTGATTCAAGGAATAGTTATTGAGTTCTTGCTATGTGTTAGGTACTGTTCAGGCACAGAGCATAAAGTAGTGACTCAAACAGGAAGTGTTCTTACCCTATAGACGACTCAACTTCTGTGACTGGACAGATTGGAACAGACTGATAAACATTAACTATGAATTTTTTTCTAAAACAGAAATGAAGAGATGATTTTCTTTATGTATGGAGATGACATTTGATAAATTAGCCAACCTTTCTTAGGTAGGGAACAATCTGATTTTTGTGTAGTGCTCTGGATTTCTTATTGACCTGGTGACTTAAGGTTGTAAAGAAAAGTGAGCTTACCCATTCAGGCTTCTTAAAGGTATCCAGATAATTTGTGGAGGGAGAAAAAAAAAAACAGTTGAACCAATTATTCTTACTATAAAAGAAAAAGTAATTATTTAAATGGATTTTCAAATTCTAATATTTGGGAAACAGCCCTTGATTTTATTATTCCAGTTCTTTAACATCGATTTTCTTTGTGAATTAAGACAATCCTGTATTCGTAACTTTTGTTTACTAGCAGTGGCTAATTTTAAGAACTATCTTGAATAGAAGTAATTGTGACTTTAGAAATACTAGATTTCAGATCTAGTATTATGTAGAGTTATTTAAGGCTAAGAATTAGAAATACTCATCTCTAATGCTATGTGTGCAGGTGCCTTCTATCATCTGGATCATAAATTCCCTTTAGAAACTTATTTTATATATATTTTTCAGGTCAGCTCATTTCAGATCAGGTGGCAGAAATCGTATCTAAATATGATCCCAAAGTTTACAGCATCAAATATAATAACCAGTTAGCAACTCGGACTGCTCAAGCTATTTTTGATGACAGTTATTTGGGTGAGTAAAACTAAAATATGGATTCATTTTCTAAAGTTGCAGTGTTCCTTTTCCTGTATTCACATATGCTACTTTAAGCTGGAAAATCTTTTATGTTGAAATAGATTAAGATTTTTTTTTTTAATATAAAGAACAGGAACATAACAGTTTCAGATTGTTATTGAGTACTTAGGTTATATTTCAGTAGTTGAAATTTAAGAGTGGTTATTTATACAATGATGAATAATAATAACTTATTTTTATTTTTTAATTTTTTTTTTTTTTGAGAGAAAGAGTGCATGAATGGGCAGTGGGGCAAGGCAGAAAGAGAGAGAGAGAGAGAGAGTCTTAAACAGGCTCCAAGCCCAGCACAGAGCCTAACTTGGGGCTCAGTCTGAAGACATTGAGATCATGACCTGAGCCAAAACCCAGAGTCAGCTGCTCAGCCAACTGAGCCACCCAGGCACCCCAGTAATAATAAATAAGATTTAAAGTGTGCTTGCATATTCTAGGCATTGTTCTAAATGCTTCATCTGTATTAATTGACTTAATCTTTACAACAAGTCTGTGAAAGTATAGTGCTATTATTCCCATTTTGTAGGTAAAGAAACTAAGGCACAGAGGCAAAATAACTTGCCTAAAGTCACTCATTTAATAAATTGCTATTCTAAGATTCAGACCCAGACAGTCTGACTCCTAGGCTTCTGTTTACTGTATTATTCATGATGTTAAACTATGGTTTTTAAGACTTACTAAGTTTTGTTACCTCCCTTTAAACTTCTCTTTTTAAACCAAGTACATATGACAGAAGCTGTACTTTGCTGATTGAGGAAATCTATTATTTGTTTCTTCTTTAAGATGAATTACAGACTTACCATTTTAAAAAAATTGAGATATAATTGACTTGTAATATTATATTACTCTTAGGTATACAACATAATGACTTGGTATTTTTATATATTGTGAAATAATCACAGTCAGTCTAGTTAACTTTTATCACCGCACACAGTTACGATTTTTTTTCTTGTACTGAGAACTTTTAAATTCTACTCTGTTACAACTTCCAATATACAATGCGGTATTATTAATTAAGTCACCATGTTCTCATTACATCTCATGACTTATTTATAAGTGGCTGTTTGTACCTTTTGACCACTTTTATGCATTTTGCCCATCTGTGACCCCCTGCCTCTGGCAATCTTAATCTTCTATCTCTTCTCCATATCTATAAGAAATTTACTGTTCTTAACAGATTCCTTTGTAAAATTGGTAAAAGTCTTATTTTTCTAATAGAGCTATACTATTTGAATGTTTAGCTATTTCCTTTAGATTCACTTACCATATGCATATGAATCTTTTACCCCTAGAGAACAAAATACTACATTACTAAGGGAATTATTTTCACCCTTGACCAATGCAGGGCTTAGGTGCGTTAACCCCTGTGCAGTTCACAAATCTGTGTGTAACTTTTGACTCCTGCAAAACCTAATTAATTGCCTGTTGTTGACCGCAAGCCTTAGCAATAACACAGTCAATTAACATTGTAGGAATATTGCATATTGTAGGAATATTGTATATTCCTACAGTAAAGTAAGCTAGAAAAAAAATGTTAAGAAAACCATAAGGAAAAGAATATACATTACAGTACTGTCTATATTTATTGAAAAAAACCCGTGTCTAAGTAGGTCTGTGCACGTTAAACTGCTTGTTCAGGAGTCTGTCCTACTTGAAAATATTTTCAAGGAAGCCTACTCAGCAAGTATGCTGTAGCTAACTGTGTGTGCCCTGATGGTGTTTCTCATTTTGTTCCTCCTTCAGGTTATTCTGTGGCTGTCGGAGATTTTAATGGCGATGGCATAGATGGTATGATGCACTTAAGCTATATTTAATTCTTTTCTAAAGACATAGAGTAAGCATCTGAAACAGGTGCCATTGAAAAACAGGTGCCATTGAAAAACCTCAGCAGTTAAAGAGTTTGAAACCATTGCTGTATAATGTAACAAGAGAAATGAGGGAGATGTTAGTACATGACTTGAGCTAGGTCTATATTAAACTTTCTCTAGCAGCTGCTGAACGTTGAGCCAGCAGGTTGCTGGGGGCCACTCTGTCTTTCCTGCCTGCTCCTTTCCAGCCCCTAACATTGTAGTTTATCTTCAGCTTCTTCCTTCTTACTTTCAGTAGTTTGAGTCCTCTTGGAAGGGCTTAGTTTCTTCTTCCTGTAGATGTAATTTGTAACTTTCTGGGTTCTGCCTGTAAGATTGTTACCCCATCCTCTCTCCATCCATCTTCCTTCTGAGTTCAATTTAGGAATCAGAGACTGCCTGGTTTTGACCATTTCCTGTGTCACTGCCACCTCTACCCTATTTCACTTTGTTCTGTATTATTTGTCATTACTGTAGATACAGACTTCTTTTGTTCTTAGGTCACTTTATCTTAGCCATTCTTTTTAATAAGATTACAAATGCCTGAGGGCACACATGCATTTATTTGAGGGTTCTTAAGAATCTTTCTGTATTTTGTAAAGATTTGATTTTTGTAGTTAAAAAGTACTATGGTCATTTATTCTGGAGTACAAATTTTTAAAATTTTAAAATTTGTTTTCTACTGAAATAATAAAACAGAACTTAAAGTTTTCTGATATGTCCATTTCCTCCTGCAGTTTTCAATATTGGTCTTGAAAGTGAGTAATCATGTTTTTCTTTTCAGACTTTGTTTCAGGTGTTCCAAGAGCAGCGAGGACTTTGGGAATGGTAGGAAAATTAAAAGGAATCTAAAAAAAAACTCTGGGTTATCTTATATTTTACTATATTTCATATGCTTTTGTTTTTCCTCCACAGGTTTATATTTATGATGGGAAAAACATGTCCTCCTTATACAATTTTACTGGTGAGCAGGTATGCTTTTAAAATGTTTTGTTTATTTAACATTTTAACATCAGCATTCCTAATGTTTTGAAATTTTTCTTCATAACATCATAATGTTTTACATTGACTATATAATAAATATTGGTTTAATATTCAGTATTGTAAATATAAAATAGGCTTTAAAGAATTCACCTTTAACCAAAGTAATTTGTATAAGCAGAGCCTTTCGTAATAGCACATTATGGCTTGCTTTTTAAGGAAATACAGAAATTGCACGCATACATGTTGTATACACAAAACCACAAAAACTTCCTTTTTCTTTGCTGATGTCATCAAATTCTCCCTTAAGAAGTGATCTATGCCTTTTAATTTCACTTGATGCAAAACAAAACCTGGCACAGATGTGTACATTATAGATATTTTAAGTAAACTTCATATGTAGTACATGAAATAAAACATTCTTCAGTTAAGGGCGCCTGGGTGGCTCAGTGGGTTAGGCCTCTGCTTTTGGCTCAGGTCATGATCTCAGGGTCCTGGGATTGAGCCCTGCATTGAGCTCTGCTGAGCAGGGAGCCTGCTTCCCCCTCTCTCTCTGCCTGCCTCTGCCTATTTGTGATCTCTCTCTCTGTCAAATAAATAAATAAAATCTTAAAAAAAAAATTCTTCAGTTAAAAAGTAGTACTTTTAATTATATAAGACTGATGAATCACTGACCTCTACCTCTGGAACTAATAATACATTATATGTTAATTAATTGAATTAAAAATATTTTTAAAACAAGGTACTAGACATTTTCTGCAGGTATGGGCATCTTATAACATTTTGATTGTATATCTCAGAGAATTAAATGACAAGTTAGGAATGACAAAGGGAAAATTAGTAAGTACAGGAAAAATATGCATCTTCAAGCCCACTTCTTGTTCAGTAGAGATTGTTGGTCTGTATGAGAGGATTGATAGAATAAGGAAGTAGACTCATGATCTCCAGAAACCTCATGTGTGGCAGTCAGGGTTGGCGCACAGCACAGAGTGGCCTGCAGCTGACGGCTGTTAGAGTTGGGACAACAGTGGTTATCCTTTTGTGAGGCTGTGACTTCGTGACCTCCAGCAGCTTCTCCTGTTGGACACCCATGTGTGTCTCTGGATCATGTTGTACACAGTCCATGAAGCTTTCTTTATTCCTCCTCAGCTGTTTTGTGGTAGGGGGAAAATACAGGTTTTGCTTTAGGACAGAATTAGGCTCTAAATTCTCAGTCTTATTGCACTGGACAAGGGATATGCCACTGTAAATCTGGTGGATCATTTGTAAAAAGGGGGATACTCATAACTTCCTTATAGGGTTGTAGTAATAATCAAATGAAAACGTTTCAGTCCTGGTGCTTAGGATAATACTGTCTCAGTAAATGCTCTGTTTTCTTTACACTTTCAAGCAGAGCACCGTGGAAGACTAGGACCCAAAAATAGTATTCTGTTAAAGGGCACTGCAGATACAATATACTTAATACACATGCTCTGATCTTGTAATTGAATATAGACTGCCCCTTTCATTGTCTTCAGTTGTACTGAATCAACCCAAAATAGATAATGTAGGAATCTCCTGTATCATTCCCTCCTGATAGCTCCATTAATCAAATTTTGGAAGCTTTGCTGCCTTTACTTCTTTTGGTTTGTCGGCTCATTCCTCACTTTAGCTAATCTTTGAACTGTCATCTCTCTTAGTTTTGCTTTGCATGTTGGGCTATCTCTAGAACTTTTCTTTTCACATTTATTTCCAGCCAGGCTGTTCTGTCTGTGATGGTCCAGTCTCCTGGAGTGGGGGAAAGGACATTCCTTAACTCTATGCATAATCCTGTAATAAATCCAAAAACATTTCTACTGTGTGTAATTCAAAAGCAAATCCACTGGCGAGTCATCAGTTGAGACGTGAGACAAGAACAAAGCCATTCCAGTATCTCTCTAACCAGTGATTTCTTGAGAGTAGCAGTGATTTCACATAGGGAGAACCAATTATGATCTATTAATAATTATTATCTATTATCTTTATTGCATAAACTCCCACTGATAACTTCTTGGGCTCATTTTAAACTTCTCTCTGTGACTGTATGGCTTTCTGATAGTGTGTCTACCTGGCACCTGTTGGGTAGTGGAGAGGGAGGGAGATAGGAGATTAGCCCTGGAAAGGAGCATTGATTATACTTGGACTTAAGTAGGATGTGTTGAAGACACTGAAATAATATACACAGGCTGTGTTTCGCCCATACATCTAGGAACATAAAAAAGCCTCATTATCTGCTTGTGTTGGTAGTATAAACAAAAGAAAAGAAATTAAGATTGAAACACTATGTGCAGAGAGAAAAAAATAACCAGATATTAACTGTCCAAACTAGTTGGAGGAAATGTAAACATTTCATTTTCTTTTTGTTATCCAGATGGCTGCATATTTTGGATTTTCTGTTGCTGCCACTGACATTAATGGTGATGAGTAAGTTTAAAAAGATGTTTCCAGGAACAGTTTTCCTCTCATGTTTATGAGTGCTTTACTAAAACTAAACATTTTTTCTTGTTTCTTTGTCCCCTTCCTGCTAATCTTTCTATTTAAGGAAACAGTTTGAAGCAACCTTATCATGAATGTGGGAAAACCTCTATGTTGTTCATAATTACTTTCAGTAGCTTTTTTGCTATGAAGGAATAAAGTAATTTTTATGAATTACTCATGGTTCCTTATAGGAGTTGGAGGAAGGTTTGAATTTGAAATGATTCTATGCTTCAGTTTGGTTATTAGAGATGCAGAAAGAGGGAAACTGGGTTTTATAAGAAAAGATATTGCTAATAGATGGAATTTGAACTTGCGTTGGTGACGAAGATTCTGTTCTTCTAGTTATGCAGATGTGTTTATTGGAGCACCTCTGTTCATGGATCGTGGTTCTGATGGCAAACTCCAAGAGGTGGGGCAGGTGTCCGTGTCTCTGCAAAGAGCCTCCGGAGACTTCCAGACAACCAAGCTGAATGGGTTTGAGGTCTTTGCAAGGTTCGGCAGTGCCATAGCACCTTTGGGAGATCTGGACCAGGATGGCTTCAATGGTAAGATCAAATTCAGCAACGGTGGGTTCCTAATTTTGTGTCTTCCCTCAACTAACGAAGTTTGTACCAACAAATCTTCCTAGAAAGAAGCGTTTAATTGACAGTGACATACTAGGTTAAATAACAGTGGCTCTTTTTGTTCAAAAGCAGAGAAAATTAAAAAAAAAAAAAAGGATTCTCATGAGTTATTATTCATATAGCCTCAAGTTAGAATTTTGCAGTAGTAAATTTCTGAAAGGAGATCTGCCTTCTTAGGGAGCCCAGTAGAAGGTGGGGATTTTCTCTGTCCTGCTTAGCAGCAGTGCCCTCTACTGTTCCATTTGGATACAAATGTAAAAAATGCACCCGGGTACATTGTCAAGGCCATGTTTACTATAATTGAATCTCTCAAAGGTTTGATTGGACATTCATATTTTTAAAGCCATAACTTTGTTGTGGCTGTCTAAGAAATTCTTTTTTTTTTTTAAAGATTTTATTCATTTACTTGTCAGAGACAGAGGGAGAGAGAGTGAGCAAGCACAGGCAGACAGAGAGGCAGGCAGAGGCAGAGGGAGAAGCAGGCTTCATGCCGAGCAAGGAGCCCGATGTGGGACTCGATCCCAGGACACCGGGATCATGACCCGAGCCAAAGGCAGCCGCTCAACCAACTGAGCCACCCAGGCGTCCCTGTCTAAGAAATTCTAAAGGTGGTTATAACTCCCCTTGTGCGGGCAAGTAAAGAATATAAGCTCATTGTTTTATGATATTCCCATTTAATACTGTAATTAATAGCCATAGGTATCTTTAAAAATCAAAGTTGGCTTTTATTTTAGAATAAAAGCTAGATTACAAATTATCAAAACTTTAAAAAAAATAAACACATTACAAAACTCTGGAGATCACAGAATAGAGTTGAGTGGTTGGTTTTTTGAATAATCGATAATATTTAGGAATATGCCCCTTAAAATTTAAAGAAAGTTATAAATGAAAGAGAAGAATTCAAAAATACAGTTGACTTGTGTCTTCCAAGTAGTAGTGGAAAAGAAAACATTTTCTAGGCTTCAAGACCACTCCACTCCTGCCTCTCGGATAGTTTGGAAGTGTCATTTCTGAGATTAACCCTAGATGTTTTCAGTGTTAGTGAGAACTACTCATGGAGACATCTTGCTTCCTAAAATAGAGTCCTAAAGATCTTTACTACCAAGAGGACATAAATCAAATGGAACTCTGATGTAAAGTTTAAAATAGATCTTGAAAAGAACAGCATAGAACAGATGCAGCTATCACTTACTGATAATAAAACTACCGAGAAAACAGGGCCAGATTTGAGGTTTTTTGTATCTTGAATAAATGTAATGAGTTCTTTGCTATAGCAGGACCTTCGTCTCTGGGTTCTCTGGGAGATCTTGGGCACGTTTGCTGTCACTTTGTCTTAAGGGTACTTCAGCCACTTTAAAGAAAGTTTTCTCAGTATCATGATCCAGCAAGCATCTCATTCTGCTTTCTGTACTTTTATCAAAATGCATTACCTGTGAATATAACAATTATAAACAACAGATAAAAAATACTAAAGTTTTACGAAGATTTAACAGATTTTACTTACAGATTTTACTTCTAGAGATGGATACTGTAGAGGATGATTTTGTTCTTCCCAAGTTTCTCCTGGAGTCTTATTGTCCCAAGTAGTAGATTGTGAATGATATGAGCTGTGTTAATGTAACTCTTTATATATACTTATAGATTACTGATTATATGTCTATATAGTTCATATATATAAAATGAGCTATTAGTTATAACCTGGATTTCTTTGTTCAAACCTGATGCCATTAACCCTTTGTTATGCCATTCATCTTCTGTTCCTCCCTTTCTACTGACAACCCCTAGAAAACCCTCAGTATCATCAAGAGGGATACTGAAAACAAAACAGTAAAGTTGTGTTCTATAATAATGTGCAGTTTTTGTTGTACTCCTCCAGAAAGAGGGAAAAAACACAGAAAATAAATTTGAAATGATCAAAGGAAGCAATCAGTTGAGTGAAAAAGAAGGGCTTTCCATATTGAATAGATGTCAGCCAAGAGAGATGATTAGAATATATAAAATAATGAGAACTATAGAAAAGTTAAAGGTAATTTTTATTAAATGATTTCTCAACACTGGAGTTGTCTTTTGGGAAATTGTATTTTGATGAATACATTCTTAATGCATATGTCAAGTTAGAAGTTATGCTTCCCTTTGAAACTTAAGAAAAGTAAAAAGAGTCTTACATAATTTAATTACTACTTTAAAAAAAAAAGAATAAATTCTTAGTTGGTGTTTACTATAGGCCATGCACTGTTCTAAGGTCTGAAAATGACAGGATAAATCAGAGCTCATTCATGCTCTTAAGGAATTTAGCATCACTCGGGGCAACTTTTATGTAAACAAGTAAACGTTAGAATGCAATCATCACAGCCTTTGAGATGTTCCTGGGCATAATGGTCTTACATAAAAGATGAGAGATCAAGGTGTCTTTGGTGTGTCAGAGGATGCAGCATTGAGGAGGCTGAGAGCAGTTTGTGTATGTTAAGATATAATTAAGGCAGTTTGGAATGGTTGTCACCTAGGGGCTGTCACAGGCAAGATGGACACATCCTTGCTCTTATGAAAGCTACGTTTTGTGGGGAAACCATAGAATAAACACATAATGGGGAAATTCAGACAACGTTAAAGGCTATGGGTTAAAACAAACAACAACAAAAAAGCAGGTTAGTGTGATAGTGACTAGACAGTGTGAGTGAGAGGGGAGAGTGCATGGGTTCATTGTCAGGGAAAAAACCTTTTTGTAAGATGACATTTCATCTGTGATTTGTATAAACAAAAGGAGCAAAGCTTGAAAAGCCTTGGAGCAAGAGCTGTTAAGGCAGAGGGAACAGCAAGTATAAATCCGAAGATGGGAACTAGCTTGGTGTGTTTAGGAACAGAGGAAATCTCCATGATTGATAGGAAGGGTGAGGGTGGGATAGAGCTAGGGCGTGGGGAGGTGGGGAGCAGTGGTAGAACGAATAGACAAATCAGGTAGTGTTTAAATGCTTTGGGAAATAATTGAAGGATTTTCAGAAGGAAGGTGACATGATACTAACCTTTGGCAGCTTTGAGGAGAGTGGATTTTAGGGTCAAGAACAGAAGTGGGAGCCAGTGGGTTGCTTTAGGGATCCAGGGAAAGGATAGGAATGGCTTGTCTAGGATGGTACCAGCAGAGACAGGGGAGTGGACATATTTATAATACATCTCAGAGTTAGAAAAGGTCATAATGACCATTTGCTTTGTTTTGTTTTTAGTAAATTTCAAGCTTGTAGTTTGTGTTATCTTAATACAAGTTGAGTAAGATTGAGATGAAATAATAACTTCCAAATTTCCAAGCCAGGCTGCTTCTGCTTCAAAAAACAAAAACCATGTACATCTAAATTAAGTAGAATTTTGAGAGCTAGAATGAACCTTAGATGAACATTTTGACATGTCCCCTTTTTTCCATTTTGAGGTTGAGGTATTTTAAGGTCCAGAAAAGTTAAGTGATTTATCCAAGGTCAGACCCAGAATATCTGACTCCAAGTTAGTGTCATTTCCACAAAGTTTTGCTTAAATCTCCTTAAATTAGGTTGTTGCTTTTGAATAAATAATATGCTACTGAACTTTTAATCTGTATTTATTGTGATAGATGGGTTGTGTGAATATAGGTTTCTCCCCACTGTCCAGAAGTGTAGAGAACTTTTATAAGCAGAGGGGCACCTGGGTGGCTCAGTTGGTTAGATGTCTGTCTTTAGCTCAGGTTATGATCCCAGGGTTATGGGATTGAGTGCTGATTATGGCCCCCTGCTCAGCGGGTCTGCTTCACCTTTCTCTGTTCCTCTGCCTTGTTCATGCGTGTTCTCTCTCTCTCTCTCTCAAATACATAAATAAAAATCTTAAAAAAACTTTAATAAACAGAAGTGGTGTAAAGAAGCAACTATCATTAATCTATGGAAACTTGTCCAGACCTAGAAAATTTCCCAGACCCAAAAAGTAACCTCTCTCAGGCTTTTGTGATACCTTAAGACACATCTTGCTAATGGATACAAAAAAAAGTTGAGATAAAGTACAGATGTTCACACAGTTCCGTGCTGTAGTGGTTTGATGCTGAGATGCTGGATGTAATTTCCCGGGAAAGAGTTTAGGGGTGCCACTGTTGGAGCTAAGAGTGAGCACAGCCTCCAGAAGGTTTCATTGCAAAACAAACGCTGAAGGCTATTTTGGCTTTTCTTTGTAAAAGCGAATCCTCTTCAGATTTCTTTCAGTTAGCAAAACAGGTACTAATGTAGGTCTTACCTAAAAGCAAGTGGTGGTATGTTTGGAAAGCAGAAGCTATCTGTATTTATTAAGATCTTCACCGTGTAAATAATAAGTACTGAGACCTCTCTCTGTCCTTGCCCTCCCTGTCCATCTTCTTTCCTTCTCCTTCTCCTTCCTTCTCTCCAAATCCCCACTCCCCTCTTTTTTGTCCTACAGATATTGCAATTGCTGCACCATATGGGGGTGAAGATAAAAAAGGAATTGTTTATATTTTCAATGGAAGATTAACAGGCTTGAATGCCGTACCGTCTCAAATCCTTGAAGGGAAGTGGGCTGCCCGGAGCATGCCACCAAGCTTTGGCTATTCCATGAAAGGAGCCACGGATATAGACAGAAATGGATATCCAGGTGCTTTCCTAGAAATACATAGAGCTTCTTAGGTTTTTCCGTCCTAATAGAAATAGTTTTAGTTACTGCTCTCTTGATTTATATTATGTCCTTTCCATTACGTATTTCAAGTATTTTTCGTACCCCTGCTAGACTGAAGGCACTGTTCTCATCACTGAAGGGGGAATGAAGCAAAGACAGCTCTATGTCCTGGGAGCTTCCAATAAAACACATACTCTAAGTTTCATCTTTTGTTGTTGTCCTGAAGTCTGTAATGAAATGTCAGAGAAAAATGTTGTAGAAGCTAGAAACAAAAGCTGAATGTTCATTCTGACTTTTTAAATGTCTTTTTTGTTTGTTTGTTTTTAATGGTCTAGCATTTTTATGACTTGACTAATCATTGATTTTTTAAAAAAAATACATTATCTCATTTAATTTTCCCAATAAGGCTGGTAAGGAATATAAACTAGCTCATCTCTTTATTATACCATTTTATGGATGAGAAAAGAGACTGAAAAAAGTGATTCGCCTGAGATTTGCCTGTTGGTTTGCACCTGAGCAGGAAGGAAGGCCTTTTTCTAGCTCTTACGTACTTTGGAATATTATAATGGGTCTGGATCATAATGGGTCCATTCTTTAAATGAAATAATAATGCAGAAAAATTGGTTACCTTTATTATTGAAACAGTTCCTATGAGCCCAATATACAGGTGTGTTGACATGCTTTTAAAAGTAGGATAGGAAGTTGATTTTTACCTCTTAGTGTTATTTCAGGAGATTTTTTGCAATTATATTAATGCAATATATTTATTGTAGAACTTCTAGAAAATACAGCAAAGCATATTTTTCAGTCATTTTTTCCAATGCAGTCATACAGTTTTTTAACAAATTGGAAGTATGCCTTAGGCACTGTTAATAGACTATTTTATTCACTTAAAATCAGGAATGTTTCCCTGTATTATTAATTACTCTTCTAAACATGAATTTTATGTTTCCCATTCTGTCAAATGTCAGCATCATATCTTATTTAACTTTATGTTTGGGCATTTATATCCTTCCATGTAATTCCAGGGCATTACTTCCTTAGGACAAAATTCTAGAATTGCTGTGTCAAATAGGCACTTTTTTTTTTTAATTTTTAAATTTTTTTATAAACATGTAATGTATTATTAGCCCCAGGGGTACAGGTCTGTGAATCGCCGGGTTTACACACTTCACAGCACTCACCATAACACATACCCTCCCCAATGTCCATAACCCCACCCCCCTCTCCCTCCCCACCTCCCCTCAGCAACCCTCAGTTTGTTTTGTGAGATTAAGAGTCTCTTACGGTTTGTCTCCCTCCCAATC
Organism: Lontra canadensis; assembly: GCF_010015895.1. Taxonomy (NCBI): domain Eukaryota; kingdom Metazoa; phylum Chordata; class Mammalia; order Carnivora; family Mustelidae; genus Lontra; species Lontra canadensis. The sequence goes on from NW_022631005.1 coordinate 10,791,208, forward strand.
CCATCTTGTTTCATTTATTTTTTTCCTACCCCCCAAGCCTCCCACGTTGCAAAAGATAGGCACTTTTTAAAAAGTCTATTGTCAAATTACAATCCCACTCCTTCCAAAAGAAGATTTTACAACTTTTTTAAGCACTCACCAGAGTGAGTGATCATTTCCCGACATTTGTGCCTATACTGAGGGTCATCTGTTGTTTTTTTAAAAATAACTTTAAACTATATGATAGGTGGAAAATGTTACTTTGTTCTACTTTATCATTTTTGATTATTAGGGAGGGTAAACATTTTTATTTATTTTGTATATATTTGCTTTCATGAATTGCTTTTTACTTTTTTTTTGCTTTGTTTTTGTTGAGATGTTGTTTTTTTCTTTTCTTTTCCTTTTTTTTTTTTTTTTTAATTTTTGGCAGGGCCTTCAATATTGAAGATTCTAATTCCTTAACATGTATTTATTTTTTAGTTTGCCACATTTGGTTTTTGCGCATAAAAAAGTTCTTCATTTTTATGTGATCCAATCTACCGATCTTTATGGTTTCTCATGTATTTTTTTGCTTAGAAAGGGTTTCCCCAGGTTTACGTTGGATATACTATGAGATAGGGCTCTTACTTCATTTTTTTGTAATCGTGAACCTGTTGTTACTAGCTACATTTAGAAATTAATGCATTTTATTCTTGTTAATTCGAATGCTCTCTGCTACTATTCTAAGTATTCTACATATATGTAATATGCTTTTTTGGTTTTGTTTTTAAACAGTGAAAAATTTTAAAATGAAATTTATATTTATAATGAATTTTATAGTGAAATTGTAAAATCCACAGGCACATATAAAACTTTTTCCTCTGAGAGGTATATGTATTTGGGTGATATGCATTTCCTTATTGTAGAAGTATCCATCTACCCAGATGAAAGATTAGTTTTATGATGAGTGTTTGCCATTTGATAATATCCTATTTAGAGTTTTGATATGTTTTCGCCTTTTACATACTATCTGACAACCACTTAATGAAGAATAATTTTGAAACTATATGTAAATCTTTATTGTGTGTGCTGAAAGTTTTATAGAATGGTATGTGAATAAAAAAACAATATTGTTATTTACATGTTTTTCTACTCTCTTTTAAGACTTAATTGTAGGAGCTTTTGGTGTAGATAGAGCTGTATTATACAGGTGAGCATGTTTCCATATCCTGTAATATAGGAATAATCTCAACTATTTGACAATTTTATAGTTAAGTCCAGTGTTTGAATTTCAGTTTAATTGTCTTCAAGTAATGATAAAATTTGTTTGTTCTTTTTAGTTGTATTGCTGCAGGCAGGTAGCATTTATATAAGGAAAACCCAAAGTAGAGAAAGGTGTAGATTTTTTAATTTAGGAAAGCATTCAGATTTTTCCCTTTTTATTCTTTAAATTGTATTAAAGAATATTCTCCTGCATTTTAAATCTCTTTAAAATTTATATGAGCTTACATTTTCTTCTAAAGAGGCAAGAAATTAACTTGATGTTTATGCTACAGCATTCTGTGACCACAAGGGCAGTATGTAAGCAGTATGTAATGACTCCCCAAATCAGTGTTTTTATTATTAGAGCAATACCTATAAATCCATATAACTGTATATCTCAGCTTCATCCATGTTCCCGGTTATTCTCTATATTTAATCAATTTCCCATGCTTTAGGCTACCATGTGGCATCCCAGGTAGATTAAGGTGTTTACACTTCCATGGGATGTGTTTATATATGCCAGGATAATGAACATTAATTCTACGTAATGGAATTTATGTTGGCTAAGTTGGCGCCACCTGTGTATTCATATAGATCCCAGGATTTATCATGATTGAGACTGGCACTCTGACATGAGCCTACCCGATTTTTATGCAGGGTTTAAGTCTGTGCATCTGAACTTTGGAAAACTATTTATTTTATCATTTCAGGTTTTAAAATTGTTATCAAAGAATTAATAATGCATGTAGTAAAAGCTCATATAGTACAGAAAGGGTATAGACAAAAAAACATACTTTATCTCGTGTCAGTTACTAGTTTATCAGTATACCCTACCAGAAATATTCTGTGCATTAAAAAATTGTGGGTGTGTGTCTGTGTGTGTGTGTTTGCATGCATCTTTTGTACATCGTGGGGTTTTTTTCTCTCTCTCATATAAAAATTGTATCTGGGATATATCTTAGAAATCATCTCATATCCACACAGATGGATTTATGTCGCTCATTTCCTCTACTATATTGCGTTGCATTAGATAGATGCCCCATGACGTTTTAACCATTCTGCTATGGTGGACTCAGTTCAGATAGGTTGGCCAGTTATCTCTCTTTGCCTGAGAACTGAGGGATTTATCAGGTCATGGGACTTTCAGTGCTAAAATCAGCACTGTCCCTGGCAAATTGGAATAGTTTGTTATTCTGTGTTTAGGTTGTTTTATTCTCTTTGCTATTATAAACAGTGCTTTAATAAACGTTGCACTTATATATACTGTGAATGTAAACCTAAAATGCTTAGGTCAGTCTAACATTTCAAATAACTTTCTTTTTCTTTTTTTTTTTTTTTAACCAGGGCCAGACCAGTTATAACTGTAAATGCTGGCCTTGAAGTATACCCTAGCATTTTAAATCAAGATAATAAAACCTGCCCGCTGCCTGGGACAGATCTCAAAGTTTCATGGTAAGGGCATTAGTTTCATAATAGTTATTATTGTGATTATTTGTGTAGTCATAATGAAAACAATTGAAAATAAGCTAAAATATTGCTTAAACAGTTTCTGTGAGTATACTCTCTTTTCATAGATTGAATTATGGAAATATTATTTCAAAGGAGATATGTAGAAGGCTCTAGAAATATGGTACAAACTAGTATGAACTTAATTTTAAATAAATGATGCATGTTCAATCAATATATTCAAAAAGAAAAAGCTAGTAAGATCGCAGAACTGATTTATATATACTTTAAACAGACCCATGAACATTTTAATTTTCAAAAGATCTTTTCCAGATGTAATATCTGCAAATAGTTGTATGAAAAATATTATATATATTAAATCTTTATTATAAGTAATATATTACTAGTATAATGTTCTTCTACTTGTTCCCTTACTAGTTTCTAAAGAAAACTAATTTTTTTGGTAAGTTTAACATCTGAATTCTTCTCTAGCCCAGTGTTTCTCAAGTCTCCTTTATTTGTACGCTGTTTTTTTTGCTACATTATATGATTTTTGCTATATTTTCATTCTACCTGTATTTATAATTTTTTTAAGCTTTTTTTTTTTTTTTTTAAAGTAACCTCCATGCTCTACGTGGAGCCCAGTGTGGGGCTTATACTCATGACCCTGATATCAAGACCTGAACTGAGATCAAGGGTTGGACGCTTAACTGACTAAGCCACCCAGGCATCCCTAAAGTTTTTTTTTTCTTTAAATTGATCATGTTTTACTAAAAATGTTTGAAAATAAGATTGAAAAACCCAGTACCTTTCTCATACATGTCAAAATAAGTATTAAATTAAGAAAAATCTTGACCCATTTATTACTAAAATTACCATGAGTACCCTGCTTTGGAGGACACTGTTCTTTATGTTCCTTGGTTACACAGAAAAATCAGAGAACTTCTCACAAATGCAGGGTAGAATAATTGGAAGCTGAAAAAATTTTACTTCAGAAGAGCTAATGAAAAAAATATTTTTCCTGATTTTGTTTTCGAATTATTATACTCATTAAAAACATTTTTCAAAATTTTATTTCTTTCATTGGATTGCATTAAAAATTTGGTAACATTTTGTCTTAATTTACATTGATTAGCAGTGAAGTTGTTTTCAGATTTTGGCTTTTTAAGTTTTACTGTCTTTCTTCCCTTTACTTACCCTGCATGCCCCTGTGAAGTTGCTAATAATAAATTTTAAATTATGCAAATAATCCAAAGGCTTTGAATACATTAAGCAGTAGCTTTCATATGTTTTTGATTATGGCACATAGTATGAAATATATTTTGTATCATAATCCACCAAAGACATGTATGTAATTAAAACAAAGTTCCATGAAATCTTATCTTCAATTTTATTTATTTGACTTATTTTTTTAAGATGGTGGCTAACCCATCCTATTAAACTAATTTCATGACCCATTAATAAACCTATTCATGACCCAATAGTAAATCGTGAAAGGCACTGTTCTATAGGAGCTTTCTAATTAAAGGAAGCTTTGGTAGGATTTTTTAGTAAGTGAGATGTTATTTTAAATCTGGTCAGTCATTTCCCTCATTGGGGTTTATCAATATGTTCTCTAAATATGAGAGAAAGTTAGGAGATTCATTTCTTTTTCTTTTTTTTTCCATCAAGGTACCATGAAAGTAAATGTGCTTAAATTACTGAAGCATGAGTTAGGTTATTCTGTGTAGTTTCATGTTTCGGGAATAATATTAAAACATGAGGCAAGATATAAAAGGCTTTACTATATATATATATATATATATACTGTGTATTAGAAATGTGATATTTGGGGATGATATTCAAAAATATGTCTAAACTGGATTATAGGATTTGTATATATTTTTATTTTTCTACAGCTTTAATGTCAAGTTCTGCTTAAAGGCAGATGGCAAAGGAGCACTTCCCACGAAACTTAGTAAGTGTTTTATGGAAAAATTATATAATGATTCTACATCTATAGCACTCAGAAAATATTTTAAGATATTTGAATAGTTAGCACAAATACCTGTTATTGTTCTTTGTTTGACTTTTTATGGTTAAAGACACTTAACATTGCATCATAATTACCTTGTTGACTTTTAAGTTAGTTCAGATAGAATATGTATTTATTTATTGACATTGTGAACAAAGTAGCCACTGAATGGTAAATATGGACTTAAGAGAGTTAAACAATTACCAACGAGAGATAAATGAACTCTAGGGGAAATGGGTATCATTGTTTATAAATACATGATATACAGAAGAGTTGCTATTTTATGTCTTAGAGAAGCCACCAGCAATCTCAGGAGTAAGGGTGCTTTAGAAATGCTGGAAGAAGACGTCTGTGCCACTAAATTTAACCCACATGGCAAACTCGTAACCTGACTTTTCCTTTCCAAAAAATGGTTTATGTGGTCTAGAAAGCAAGGTAGGAGAACTAAGTGATTGTTGCCAAGATTTGTCATTATGTTAGTGACAGTGCTGAGAAGTAACAATAAAGCAGGGAAAGAGGACTGAATCTTTGGGATATGTGGTTGTGCATGAAAATTCACATATAGGAGCAAGGCAAAGCATCTCTGGAAGATAGCTTTTCAGTAGAGACCTGAAGGAAATGAAGGAGCTAGGGGATGTCTGGAGGAGTATTTTGCACAGGGGAAATGGCAGTTTCAAGAGGCCTGAGATAGGAGCATGCTTAGTGTATTTGAGAAACACAAGGAAGGCAGTGTGGGTGGGTGGAACAGAACTGGAAGCAAGGTAACCTGTGTTCTCACCCAATTTGACCTGAAATTCAACATTTAGAGAAACCTAGAAATTTGGTTTTCAAGGTCTGCACTCTCTACTTTGAAGAAACTATTTAAAGAAGAACTAAATCTTAGCCGGAAGTCACCCCAATAACAGCTGTGCTTCAGACTATTGGTTGTACATTCGTTTTAAGATTGTTCTTGATCCAGTCAATTTTGGCTACCTGCTTCGTGAGGGACATATTTGACAATCTGATATGGCAGCTTCATTAGAAGTAGTAGTTGCAGGTGATGAAAACTGTGTATTCATCATAGTGTCTAATGAAATGGTGCCAGTACATATTATTAAATACTTCTTAATCGCAGTCAGCAAGAAATTGCTGCTACTCGCATTAATGGTGGAAGTCTCAGTTCACATATGTTTCATGCTCTGAACTTCTTCCTCTCAGCGTAAATTAAAAGAAAAAAATTTCTTTTTCATCTGATAGTTATTTTACTACTGTCATTATCTGTTATCTGGATTAATATGTGGCATTACTTTGGGGGTCATTGGATTGATTACTCTTAAATATTTGTTCAGAATTAATGTGTTGTAGTCTCACTACATTATATGACATTTTTAGTGAATTACAGGGAAATTACTTCTTAAGAAATAAATTTCTCTGTTTACATGACAACTCTAGGTATCGAGGACAGATAAGTGTCCATAAAGATTATGTTAGTTATAAATCCTTTGGTTTGTATAGACTTCCAGGTGGAGCTTCTTTTGGATAAGCTCAAGCAAAAAGGAGCAATTCGACGAGCTCTATTTCTCCATAACCGGTCGCCAGGTCACTCTAAGAACATGACCATTTCAAGGGGAGGACAGATGCAGTGTGAGGAACTAATAGCATACCTGCGGGTAAGAGATACTTTTCTGCTTCATTATCTTTTACTTTTTACTAATTTTTTTTAATCTAAATTATTTTCACTTTGTATAAAGTTTTTGGTGTTAAATCAAAAAGGAAACACCAAAAAATACACTTGAGAAAATTTGGCTTTTTAAAGTATCAAGCCTGAGTAATGGATTTTTGCTGCTGGCAAACTGGATATTCCAAATGACTGTTCTACAGTAATGCTGCTGAATAAATTATAACAAACATATTTTTTAAGTATCACTAGATTCTCAAAACATAAAAGAAATCTCCAGGGTCCAAAGAAATAAGCACTCAGTTAAAAACTACATTGGCAAAATTTGACCTGTTGTATGTGAATATGTGAGCCAGAGTGGCTGGGGAAGGGATGAGCAGTAATTGCCCCAGATGAAACAAATTTTAAACCTGCAAAGGCTTGAGGTGTTGGAATTATCAGTTGCAAAATACGAATTTTTATAAAATATTTAAAGAAAGAATAAAACTTTTAAAAAGAATATAAAAACATCGTGAAGATTTGGAAGACAACATAATTAACAACCTCAATTTAACAGACCTATATAGAATACAAAAATTGACCATATATAAGTCACAAAGGAAGTCTAAACAAATTTCAAAAAGTTGGAATCATAGAAATACACTGTTTGATCATGATACAGTTTTTAGAAAGCAATAACAAAAGATAAATGGGAATTGGGAATTGTGATTTTAAATAACTTATGAATCAAAAAGATCATTATGGAAATTTACTTAGAAATGAATCATTATGAGGTGCTTGGGTGGCTCAGTTGGTTAAGCTCTGCCTTCGGCTCAGGTCGTGATCTCAGGGTCCTGGGATTGAGTTCCGCATTGGGCTCTCTGGTCAGCAGGGGCCTGCTTCCTCCCTCTGCCTCTGCCTGTCTCTCAGTCTACTTGTGATCTCTTTCTCTCTGTCAAATAAATAAATAAAATCTTAAAAAAAGAAAAGAAATGAATCATAATGAAAATTCTGCTTATCAAAATGTGTGGGATGTCACAGAAGCAGAAAATAAAGTAAATGTATAGCCTTAAATTCTATTTAACTTAAATGAAATATTGATCAAGAAAAAATTGAAGGAAAACAAAACCAAAAAAATTTAACTCCACAGAATAAGGAATTAAAAAGGGACATAACTATAGGTAAAGAAGAGTTTACAGTAAGAGAATATTAAAATAACCTTGTGCTAAGACTTAGAAAAACTTAGACAAAACAAGGATATTCTTAGAAAATCATAACACAACTGCCAGAAGAAGAAATAGAAAACCTGAATAATCCATTAACCGTATAAATCATTTTAAAAATTGAGTTGACAGTTAAAAATCTTTACACAAAGGAAACACAAATCCCAAATGATTTTATAGGTGATATCTACCAAGCCAAGAACAAGAAAACATTCCATATTAAGCTCTTTGAAGGAATAGAAGAATAGAAAGTACATCCAACTTAATTCTATGAAGTTAGTATAATTGACATCCAGAATGTAGGTATCATTGTGGAGGATAGTCCCAGCAAGAATTTCATGCCAGTGTTTCAGACAGACATAGATATAAAATTACTAAATTAAATGTAAGCAAACTAAATCCTCGCCGTTTCTAAGAAAAGATAAAATAAGTAGACCTATTTTGATTTGTTCTAGGGTGGGTTAGCTTAAAAATATAGAAAAATAACACATGAATAGACTGAAGAAAAACATGAATGTCTTAAATATAGGAAAAGCTTTTGATTAAATTGAATAACTCTTCATGAGTTAAACAAGCTTCAAGGTAGAGGTTTTCCAAGATGGTGGAGGAGTAGGAGACCTGAATTTTGTCTGGTCCCAGGAATTCAGTTAGCTAGCTATCAAATCATTCTGAATACCTGTGAACTCAACCAGAGATCTAACAAGAATAGTTGCAACTCTATAAGTAGAAAAGCAATCACTTTCTGCAAAGTAGGAAGTGCAGAGAAGTGATTCCAAGGTGCTATATGGGAAGATGAAATGCATGGGGGGATGGTGGGGGAGCCTCTGTAAACCAGCACTGGTAAGTGACACAGCCCTGGAGCCCCAAATTAGAACTTTTAAAAGTTGCTCCAATGAGGGACATCACTACCTTAAAGGAGCTCAGGTGACGAAGCAGGGTGGAATCCTAGGTGGGACATCCTAGGTGGAATCCTCTGGATCCCTGGAGTCACAGGAAGACCACAGGTGCCTGAGTGCAGCAGACTTCCCAGGCGTCAGAGGAGGGCAGCTGGCTGCAATCATCATGCCCAAAAGTGGGGTTATGGGGATACCATAAACCGTGAACCACAGCATGGTTAGGCAACCACTCTGAGCAGGAGCCCAGCAAGCAGCAGAACCCCAGCAAAACCCCCCTCCCTCCTTTGGGAGGAGTGGGAGGAGTGGTGCGGGTGGGTGCCACAGGAGTCTGCAGGGTCTGGAGACTCCAGTCACATACCTGAGATAGAAATGCTCAGTCACAGGCTAGGTAAGCACGGAGTGTGGACAGAGACCAGGGAGATAGGAGTGATTGCCTACTTTTCCCAGAGGGCACACTGAGTAGTTGGGAGTACAAGCTTTCAGCTCTGGGGCAGAGATTGGGAAGCTGCACTTTCATTTTCATCCTCTAAAGTGATGTGGAAAACCTTTAGGGAACTAAAGCCACATAGAGCAACCTAGAGCCATTTACTTAGCCTGGGCCCCTGGCAAGGGCAATGCAGTTCTGTCCCAGGCAAAGACACCTTGAGAATCAGAGTAACCGGTCCCTCCCCTAGAAGATCAGCAAAACATCCAGCTAAGATCAAGTGTAAGCAGATCACATACACATGTGAAACTCCAGCGCTAGGGGAAAAGAGTATATAGAAATCATGTTTTTTTCCTCATGATGTAGTCTTTCCATTTCAGTTTTTTTTCCTCTTTCCTTTTCAACCAGTTTCTTACTTTATCAACTTTTTTTTTTTTTTAACATATAATATATTATTTGTTTCACAGGTACAGGTCTGTGATTCAGCAGTCTTACACAATTTATAGTACTCGCCATACCACATACCTTCCCCAGTGTCCATCACCCAAGCCATCTCATCCCTCCCACCTACCTCCCTTCCAGCAACTCTCAGATTGTTTCCTGAGATTAAGTCTCTTATGGTTTGTCTCTGCCTCTGGTTTCATCTTGTTTCATTTTTCCCTCCCTTCCCCTATGATCCTCTGTCTTGTTTCTCAAAATTCCTCTTATCAGTGAGATCATATAATTGCCTTTCTCTGATTGACTTATTTTGCTTGATGTAACACCCTCTAGTTCCATCTTTGTCATTGCAAATGGCAAGATTTTCATTTTTTAATTTTCATTTTTACATTTACATTCTAGCCACTGTATTTAATTTTACTTTTGTATATATACAAGTTTTTCTGTCTTTACAGTTTGGGGATCTAGTTTTCTAACAAACAGACCAAAATACATATAGGATCCAGGGTTTTGCTCTGTTCTGTTCACCTGTTTATATTTTCTCTTTCACATTTTTTTTTTTATTTTTTTCCAGTTTTGGGTCTCTTCTTATTTAGTGTATTTTTCTCTGGGATTGTTGTTGCCATTTTAGTATATTGTTCTTCTGTTCATCTGTTCTTCTCTGGACAGAATGACAAGAAGGAAAACCCACCTCAAGAAAAGAGAACAAGAGAGTATTGACTGCCAGAGATCTAATCAGTGTGGATATAAATAAGATGTCAGACCTAGAGTTCAGAATACCAATTATAAAGATATTAGCTGGGCTTGAAAAAAGCATAGAAAATGCTAGAGAATCCCTTTCTGGAGAAATACTATAACTAAAATGTAATCAAGTTGAAATAAAAAGGCCACTGAGATGCAATAAAAAATGGAGGCTCTAACTATTAGGATAAATGAGGCAGAAGAGAGACTTAGTGACATAGAAGACAAAATGGATGGAGAGTAAAGAAGCTGAGGAAAAGAGATAAACAGTTATTGGATCATGAGGAGAAAATTCGAGAGATAAGTAATACCATAAAGTGAAACAATATTAGAATAATTGGGATCCCAGAAGAAGAGGGATAGAGAGGGGCAGAAGGTATTTGGGAGCAAATTCTAGCTGAGAACCTGTCTAATCTGGGGAAGGAAACAGGCATTCAAGTCCAGGAGACACAGAGAGTCACCCTCAAAAATCAATAAAAATAGATCACCATCTTGACATATAATAGTGAAACTTGCAAATCTCAGAGACAAAGAGAAAAAATCCTGAAAGCAGTTCAGGACAACCTTTACCTTAACCTACAATGGTAGAAACATTAGATTGGCAGCCAAGCTATCCATAGAGACCTGGCAGGCTAGAAAGGACTGGCATGGTATATTCAGGTCCTAAATGAGAAAAAGATGCAGCCAAGAATACTTTATCCAGCCAGGATGTCATTCAAAATCGGAGAGAGAAAAAGCTTCCAGGACAAACAGCAGTTAAAAGAATTTGTGATCACTAAACCACACCTGCAAGAAATATTAAAGGGGATCCTCTAAGTGAAGAGAGAACCCAAAGTAACATAGACCAAAAAGGAACAGAGACAATATACAGAAACAGTGACTTTACAGGGAATACAGTGACACTAAATTTGTATCTGTCAGTAGTTACTCTGAATGTAGATGGGCTAAATGCCCCAGTCAAAAGACACAGGGTATCAGATTGGATAAATAAGCAAGACCCATCCATATACTGTCTGCAGGAGATGCATTTTAGACCCAAAGCACCTCCAGAATGATAGTGAGGGGGTAGAGAACATTTATCATGCTAATGGACATCAAGAGAAAGCTAGGGTAGCAATCCTTATATCAGACAAATTAGATTTTAAACCAAGATTGTAATAAGAGATGAGGAAAAACCATTCTATTATAATTAAAGGGTCTGTCCAACAAGAAGATCTAAAAATTATAAATATTGATGCCCCTAACATAGGAGCAGCCAATTATATAAACCAATTAATAACAAAACTAAAGAAATACTTTGATACTATTACAATAATAATAGGGGATGTTAATACCCCACTCGCTGCAATGGACAAAACATCTAAGCAGAAAATCAATAAGGAAACAGGGGCTTTGAATGGCACACTGGACCAGGTGGACTTCACAGATATATTCAGAGCATTCCATCCTAAAGCAATAGAATACAAATTCTCCTTGAGTACACGTAGAACATTCTGCAGAATATGGGTCACAACTGGTACCAAAATATTGGGGTCATTCCCTGTATATTTTCAAACCATAGTGCTTTGAAACTTGAACTCATTCACAAGAGGGAATTTGGAAAGAACTCAAATACATAAGGCTAAAGAGCATCCTATTAAAAATGAATGGGTCAACCAGGAAATTAAAGAAGAATTTTAAAAATTATGGGATTATAAAAAAATGGAAACAAATGAAAACACAACTGTTCAAAATGAAACACAACAGTTCAAAATCTTTGGGATGCCACAAAAGCAGTCCTAAGAGGCAAGTATATAGAAATACAAGCCTTTCTCAAGAAATAAGAAAGGTCTCAAATATAAAACCTAACCTTACACCTAAAGGAGCTGGAGAAAGAGCAGCACATTAAGCCTACACCCAGTAGAAGAAGAGAATTAATAAAGGTTAGAGAAAAAAAAAATCAGTGAATTAGAAATTAGAAACCAAAGAGTAGTAGAACAGATCAAAAAATTAGGAGCTGGTTCTTTGAAAGAATAAGTAAGATTGATAGTCCCCTGGCCAGACTTACCAAAATGAAAAGATAAAGGACCCAAATAAAATCATGAATGAAGGAGGAGAGATCACAACCAACACCAAAGAAATAAAACAATTATAAGAACATATCATGAGCAACCATATGCCAACAAATTAGGCAATCTGGAAGACATGGATGCATTTCCAGAAATAAATAAACTACCAAAACTGAAGCAGGAAGAAATAGAAAACCTGAATAGATGCACAGTCAGGAAGGAAATTGAAGCAGTAATCAAAAATCTCCTCTAACAAGAGTCCAGGACCAGATGGCTTCCTAAGGGAATTCTACCAAACATTTAAAGAGGAATTAATACCTATTCTTCTGAAGCTGTTTCAGAAAATAGCAGTGGAAGGAAAACTTCCAGCCTCTGTGAGGCCGGCATTACCTTGATCCTTAAACCAGACCCCAGCAAAAAGGAGAATTACAGACCAATATCCCTGATGAACATGGATGAAAAATTCTCACCAAGATACTAGCCAGTAGGATCCAGCAGTACATTAAAAGGATTATTCACCACAACCAAGTGGGATTTACTGCTGGGCTGCAAGGGTGGCTTAGCATCCACAAATCAGTCAATGTGATACATCACATAAATATAAGAAAGGATCTTCTAGATACACCTAATCAAAACTCTTCACAGTGTAGGGATAGAAGGAACATATGTCAATATCATAAAAGCCATATACAAAATGCACACAGAGAATATCATTCTCAGTGGAGAAAAACTGACAGCTTTTCCCCTAAGGTCAGGAACATGGCAGGGATGCCCACTTTCACCACTGTTGATCAACACAGTACTAGAAGTCCTAGCCGCAACAATCAGACAATAAAAAGACATAAAAGGCCTTCAGATTGGCAGAGAAGAAGTCAAACTCACAGTTTTCGCAGATGACATGATACTCTGTGTGGAAAACTCAAAAGACTCCACCCCAAAATTGCTAGAACTCGTTCAGGAATTCAGCAAAATGGCAGGATATAAAATCAGTGCACAGAAATCGGTTGCATTTCTATATACTAACAATGAGCTAGAAGAAAGAGAATTTAAGGAGTCGATCCCATTTACAGATGGACCAGAAACTTGAAGATACCTGGAAATAAACCTACCCAAAGAGGCAAAGGATCTGTACTCAGAAGAATATAGAACACTCATGAGAGAAATTGAGGAAGACACAAAGAAATGGAAAAACATTCAATGCTCATGGAGTAGAAGAACATATATTGTTAAAACGTCTCTGCTACCTAGAGCAATCTATACATTCAATGAAATTGCTATCAAAATACCATCAACTTTTTTCACAGAGCTGGAATAAATAATCCTAAAATTTGTATGGAACCAGAAAAGACCCTGAATAGCCAAAGGAATTGTTGAAAAAAGAAAACCAAAGCTGGTGGCACCATAATCCTGGAGTTAAGCTCTATTACAAAGGTATAATCATTAAGACAGTATGATACTGGCACAAAAATGGACACCTAGATCAGTGGAACAGAATAGAGAACCCAGAAAAGGATCCTCAACTCTGTGGTCAACTGATCTTTGACAAAGCAGGAAAGAACATCCAGTGGAAAAAAGACAGTCTCCTCAACAAATGGTGTTGGGAAAATTGGACAGCCACATGCCAGAGGAATGAAACTGGACCATTTCCTTATAGCATACACAAAAATAGACAAAATGGATGAACAGTCTCGATGTGAGACAGGAATCCATCAAAATCCTAGAGGAGAACACAGGCAGCAACCTCTGTGACCTTGGTCCAGCAATTTCTTGCTAGATGTAAGTCCAAAGGCAAGGGAAACAAAGGCAAAAATCAACTATTGGGACTTCATTAAGATAAAAATCTTTCACACAGTAAAGGGAACAGTTGACAAAACCAAAAGATAGCCCTCTGAATGGGTAGAGATATTTGCAAATGTCTTATCAGATAAAGGACTAGTGTCCAGAATCTATAAAGAACTTAGTCAAACTCAGCACCCAAAGAACAGATAGTCTGATCAATAAATGGGCGGAAGACATGAACAGACACTTCTGTAAAGAAGACATCCATATGGCCAACCGACACATGAAAAGGTGCTCCACGTCACTCGGCATCAGGGAAATAAAAATCAAAACCACAGTTAGATACCATCTCACACAGGTCAGAATGGCTAAAATGAACAAGTCAGGAAATGAGAGATGTTGGTGAGGATGTGGAGAAAAGGGAACCCTCTTATACTGTTGGTGGGAATGCAAGCTGGTGCAGCCACTCTGGAAAACAGAATGGAGGTTCCTTAAAAAATTGAAAATAGAGCTATCCTGTGACCCAGCAATAGCACTAGTAGGTATCTACCCCAAGGATCCAAATGTAGTGATCTGAAGGGGCACCTGAACTCCAGTGTTTTATAGCAGCAGTGTTCTCAATAGCTAAACTGTGGAAAGAGCCCCAGTGCCAATCGACAGATGCATGGATAAAGATGTGGTATATATATACATCAGAATACTACTCAGGCATCAAAAAATGAAATCTTGCCATTTGCAATGACATGGATGGATCTAAATGGTATGCTAAGTGAAATAAGTCAGTTGGAGAAAGACAATTATCATATGATCTCACTGATATGCAGAATTTAAGAAACAAAACCACAGGATCATAGGAGAAGGGAGGGAAAAATAAGATGAAATCAGAGAGGGAGACAAACCATAAGAGAGCTTTAATCATAGGTTTTCTGATGGGGGAGGGTAACTGGGTGGTAGACATTAAGAAGGGGATGTGAAGTAATGGGCACTGGGTATTATAGAAGACTGATGAATCACCTAACTCTACCTTTGAGACTAATAATGTACTCTTTGTTAATTAATTTAAATTTTAAAAATGTAAAACAAAAAAAAATTATATGAACAAATACCATCATCTTACGTTCAAACAAAGTCTGCCAGTACTTGTTTGTTGGTCATGATGTGAATTAATGGAATTCTTACACACTGCTGATGGCAGTGTAAGTTGTAAAGACTTAGGAAAATAATATGGTATGATTTTCTAGAGCTCAAAAATCTACTTGCCACTATGTAGAATTGTTTTTTTTGTTTTTGTTTTTGTAATAGCAAAAACAAAAAGCACAAAACAATTCAAATAACCTGTGACAGGAGAATGAGTAATTATATTATGGGTTTAATAGTTGATGAGATACTACTCAATAGTGAAAACTAACTTCAGCTATTTCCAACAGCCTGGATGAATCTTAACAAGGGTCTTGAAGAGAAAGCAAATCACAAAAGAATACATATGACCTCTGTTTGAAATATCCTGGAAAAAAGGAAAAGCAAACTGAAAAATATAATTTTTAAGGACAAATATACAATATAGTGAAATACTGAAAACAGGAAAATGATGTACTTAAAATGTAGGATGGTGGTAACTTCTGAAAAGAAACGATAAGGGAACTCCTGGGTACCTTAAACATTATTGGTAATATTCTAGTTATTTTCGTTGTGGAGCACCTGTTTTTTTAACATGCCTTAAATATTTTTGTATGAATCAAGTATTCTATTGTAAACAAAAACTAAGGGTTCTCACTGAATAATAAATCTTTTTGGATACTCTTATTCTTACATAAGTGTAGTTTTTCAGAATTCTGGTAGAATTGGATCAGGGTTGAATATGGCTGGCTTTGTGTTTACACTTAGAAATTTCTCTAGATTGTTTGATGTCATAGATTGGTATTATCATTAATTAGGAGCTTTTCTGTTTCTAGGATGAATCTGAATTTAGAGACAAACTCACTCCAATTACTGTTTTTATGGAGTACCGGTTGGATTACAGAACAGCTGCTGATGCGACAGGCTTGCAACCCATTCTTAACCAGTTCACTCCCGCCAACGTTAGTCGACAGGTACTGTACTATCTCTACTTGTCGCTAATTTTATACTTTAATTTTTTTAAAGTCTTACACTTCATCTTTTTAAATATCATATGGGATTGCTTTTAAAATGTTGGGTTTCTAGTCAAAGAAGTCAGAGGAAAGAATCTGAATTTTCGGGTCAGATATATTTGAAGCCACTCAGAATTTAGTTATATGTGGAGAAAGCAGGGTCATGTTTCATACACATTAAATAGTAAAATAGTTCAAGGAAAACAAAGTACCAGTCTGTTTACATACTATTTTACTGTTTTTGATAAATTTTATATCTATGTTTTCTTAGCTTTACATTTTAATTGTAAAAAATAGTATATGTGTACACATATGCAACCTCTTACATCTCTGTCATTTAATTAATTCATGTATATTGTTTCATTCCAGTTAAATTAACAGTTAAGATCTGTGTCATGCAATTTTATTCTCTTCTGCATATCCCTTGTGACTTAGAAGAGGAATCCTTTCATTATTTTCCCCCTTTAAATCATTTTCTCTCTTCTTTTTGTCTGTCCCTGGGCTTGAAGCTTTTTGAATATTAACAATAGATGAGGAATGGCTTTTTCTTTTTCTTCTTTCTTCTTTTAAAAATTTTTAGATTCCTTCTTTTCATATTCTGCCCAACCTCTTCTGCTACTTCCCACTATTTCTTTCTTTTGGATTTTCCATACTGCTCTAGCCTCCAGATCTAAATGGAGAAAATTCAGGTTTTTTTGTTTATTTCATCCGTCCTGGATTGGTTAATTTCAGTGCTTCTAGTCCCTTTTCCTTCATCTCCTTCCAAATGGCCATGAATATGCTGGACTCATTTTGTGCAGTTTCCGTTCCTTTTGGTGTGCCCATCAGAATTGCTTCCATGTGCCCATAGCTCCTGATTCTTTTACACTCTGCAGCCATATTTCCATGATGTTGACAGAGGCATAGTCTGCAACAAGAAATTCTGAAAGGGAAATTTGTTTTTCCCAAGATCATGCAACTTAGCTAGCAGCAGCAGGTTCATGCTGAATCCTCATTTCTTTTCTTCTTTTTTTTTTTCAAATCTTCATTTCTTGACTGTACTTTCTCTTCGGTATAACACTTCATTCCAGAATCATAACAACTTAATTTGAGATAGAACTAAAATGTTCCAGCTAATTGTATTATATACTGTGAGTGTTTTTCTTTTTTTTCATTCTTGACTAGCTACACTGACCTATTTAAAAATAAGCAGCCATGGGGCTCCTGGGCAGCTGTCGTTTGAGCATCCGACTCTTGATTTCAGCTCAAGTCATGATCTCAGGGTCCTGGGATCAAGCTCTGTATTGGGCTCTGCGCTCAGTGGGAAGTCTGCTTGAGGATTCTTTGTCTCTCTCTCTGTCCCTAAAATAAATACATCTTTTTAAAAAAGCAGCCATGATATTTTTTACATTCAGGTATGCAAACAGGTTGATGAGTGTATATAAATATATGTGTGTTTATGTATATTCACATATACCTACATATACATTGATTTATATTGATTTACACTGCATATGTGTCCTACCTTGGTATTTTTTCATGCAGAAACAATAAAATGCTTTTTTCTAGGCCCATATTCTGCTTGACTGTGGTGAAGACAATGTCTGCAAACCCAAATTGGAAGTTTCTGTAGATAGGTAAGTTTTGCTCCAAACATTAAACAGTATAACAAGAAATTTAAATGGAAGAACACACTTTTCTGTTCAAAGCAATAGTATATTTTAATGTGAGCTAGTTATAAAGGAGGATAATTCATGATTTTCTGTAGTAGTAAAACTATCAGTATTGAACTTTGAAAAAATAAGCACTGTTTTCGCTACTTGCCTAGGTTGACAAATCTATTTCCATGCAGGATGAGCAGTGTTACAAAGTAATATCTCTTAAAGATATATTTCATTGTAGATACCCTGTTAACTACAGGAATCTGTTTAGTATTTTATGGTATATAAATTTTAAAGAATATTTTGAGAATCGTGACAGTGATTAATTCAGCTTTTAGAAAAAAATTCAGGGAATTAATAAGTACCTACAAAGAGATACAAAATTACTTCAATAGATATGACTGGTAGTGATATATTAGTGGCATTAATTCTTTTTTTCCTGAAAGAAGCATTGGATTTGCATCCAGTGTGCTATTTCCAGTTTTCTGTTGAGCCGTGAAATAGGCTTAAAATATCTTGAGACACTGTTGAACATGTCAGTGCTATATATTTCTTTTGTTTCTTTGAACAACTATGCTCTCCCCGTGCAGTTTTTTTTTCATTGTCTAGATTTGTATTAACTTGTAGTGATCAAAAGAAGATTTATATTGGGGACGACAATCCTCTGACATTAATTGTTAAGGCTCAGAATCAAGGAGAAGGTGCCTATGAAGCTGAGCTCATCGTTTCCATCCCCCCGCAGGCTGATTTCATCGGGGTTGTCCGCAATAGTGAAGTAAGCACACTGCCTCTTTAAAAATTAAAACGCACTCATAGATCTCATTAATATTAATGAGTTACTCCCCTATTTAGTGTAATACAAGCTTAGCCATTCTACTTAAGGCTAACTTGCTAGGCAGTAGAGTGCCTGTCTTATATAATTCCTTTCAAGCCTAATACTTTGCATAATGCATTGTTGGGATGTTTTTAGAATTGCTAGCTAAGTGCCTGAAACAAGGTCAGATAGATAAAGTGTCCTAGCCTGTCCATCAAATAATTTGTTAGGGGTAATAAGGTTATGTGTCTAAATCCTCTAGGGATCTTTTAGAAATACCTTTACATTCATATGTGGCAGTTGTACACAATTCTGGCTTATCCCATACCCACTCCCCATTTGCTCAAATGGATGAATATATTTTTAAAATCAGAAACTTAACTATGCAACTGCATGATGTTGTCTAGGAATTTTATAGTGTGTTTTTTGGGGGTCATTAATTTATTTTCCTTTCAATCTCCCCCCCTTTATTTTTGGCTGTCAAAGGCCTTAGCAAGACTTTCCTGTGCATTTAAGACAGAAAACCAAACCCGGCAGGTGGTATGTGATCTTGGAAACCCAATGAAGGCTGGAACTCAAGTAAGATATTTTAACTAAATGGATTTTTTTTCTTTTAAAGAAAAAAGCATATTTTTCTGTGGGTTTTTCCACAGAAATTTTTTTTTATAAATATTTCAGAATGTCTCTGTAAATTGGTTTCAATTTAGAATGCAACCATTATCAGAGTTTGATTATAACTGAGAAAATATAATAATGGATTGCACTATTACACTGTATTCAATAAGCAGTGTTTACACTGCCTTCATTTTACTAAATGGATTGAGAACATGGGTTAAAACTAAGGACTAAAATTATAACTCTGATATTTTTACCAAATGATTTAATGAATGAATCCTTAAAGCCAATCTGACAGATACCAAGACTCTCATTAAGTGTGATAGAATTATCTCATGAATTTGAAACTTTATCATCGTCCCAAATAGAATCAAAGAGCATCTTAGTTGGATCAGGCTCCCCTTGAGGTGGAGAAGGGAAGACAAGAGTTTGAGAAAATGCAGTCAATGGGTCTGCTTCTGAAATGCTCTAAAAAGTGAACAAACATATAGCTGAAGAACTCTTAGTATCAAGGAAAAATGGTAGTGTATTTCATCTTACTTTTTTTCTTGCTACTTTTTCTATAAAATTTAATTATAGTACAAAGACTTTGGTAATCTGAAGATCTGTTTATCTTTCCTGTTAGATTATTATTTAAAGGTACAGACTTGGCAGCTAATAGTAAATAAGCCTTAGAGGTATAATGCACAGCATAGTGAATATAAATAATCAACCTTGTGGTAGTGCCTAGGTGGCTCAGTCAGTTAAGTGTTTGACTATTGGTTTCAGTTCAGGTCATGATTTCAGGGTCAAGAGATGGAGCCCTGCATCCAGTGTAGATAATTTCAAGATATTTCAAGTGGCCCGCTCCAGGCTTTATAAAGTGAGAGGTGGTTTGATGAAGTCCCCACAGAAGTTCCATTTTTGTGTATCATAAATAATCCCCAAGAAGCCTGCTTTCTCTTAACCCTGTTAGCTCAGTTCTTTTTTAAAAAAAAGATTTTATTTATTTATTTATTTGACAGAGACAGTGAGAGAGGGAATACAAGCAAAGGGAGTGGGAGAGGGAGAAGCAGGCTTCCTGCTGAGCAGGGAGCCTGACATGGGGCTCGATCCCAGGACCCTGGGATCATGACTTGAGCGGAAGGCAGACTCTTAACAACTGAGCCACTCAGGCGTCCCAGTTATTTTCTTTAAGAACAATGTTCCCCTGCAGGAATTAGGATGATTATTGTTAGTGGAGTTGTGATAGGCATAGAGAAGTTCTGGCTCTAACCCTACCTCTCAAGCCTTGTGTAAGCGAGGTTCTCTCACTTTTTAAATCTGTTCATTCTTCCTTTCTGCTCCATTAACACAAGTTCAGTTGTTAATTTCCTGTCACCAAATCAGTGTGCAGAATTGCTGTACTGTCACTGAATCAAGAGATACTCACTTTTGCATTGTTTATAAAGTTAATATTAGGTATTATTATGAGTACATAAAATTATGTTAATAATTGTTAAGTAGGTTCCTTTATGATTGGCCCATGTATCTTAAATAAAAGAGATTCAATAGATGATCAGATTTAAGTATCTCTGTTAGAGTGTTTTCAGTTTTATTATAAGCTCAGAAAAACCCTATTTTGGAACAACTCTTTATATTTGGACATTGGAATTTAAATTTCACTGATTAGACATTGTTTTAATTAATACAGTGCTATCTCTTCCTCCCTCTTCAGCTCCTAGCTGGTCTTCGTTTCAGTGTGCACCAGCAATCAGAGATGGATACTTCTGTGAAATTCGATTTACAGATCCAAAGGTATGGAAACTTTTTTCAGTTTGTAATAACTACTGAGGAAATGTTACTTGTCATAAACATATTATGTAATATATTCTGAACATTACAGAATAGAGTAGGCTGAAATTTCAGTACTTGACTATATCATTTTTATTATTATTATTATTTTTTTTAATTTTATTTTAAAAATTTCACTTATAATGTTTTCAGTGTTCACTTTTCAAGGTTGATTATCATTTTTAAAAATAAAATAGTATTCATTGTTTTGTATAAATATATTAATGTCGTAAATACTAAAAATATGGAAAATCTAGAAACAAATAGAAGAAAACAATAATTACTCATAGATACCCCTGTGAACATTTTGTTATATATCATATTATATCAGTTTCTTTTACAGAATAAGATTCTTATTTTACTTGAACACGTCTCTATATGTTTAACCATTTTCCTTATTGGTGGACATTTAAGTTGCCTCCAGTTTTTTTTTTTTAAGATTTTATTGATTTTGAGAGAGAGAGACCAAGCAAGCGGGCAGAAGGGCAAAGGGAGAGAAAGAATCTCAAGCAGGGGGCACCTGGGTAGCTCAGTGAGTTAAAGCCTCTGCCTTTGGCTCAGGTCAGGATCCCAGGGTCCTGGAATCGAGTCCCATATCAGGCTTTGCTCAGCAGGGAGCCTGCTTCCCTTCCTCTCTCTCTGCCTGCCTTTCTGCTTACTTGTGATCTCTGTCTGTCAAATAAATAAATAAAATCTTTAAAAAAAAAAAAAAGAAGAATCTCAAGCAGACTCTGTGCTGAGCATGGAGCCAAACATGGGCTCCATCTCATGACCTGAGCCGAAATTGAGAGTTGGACACTTAAGCCACCCAGGCACCCCTGCCTTTAACTTTTTTTTTCAAACTGTGATGAACATCTTTGTAGAAAATATGTTTTTCATTTTTTATTATGCCATTTTTAAAATCAGTATTTCTATCCTAAGAATAATTTGAGATTTGAGCTTGTAAAACAAAAGTAAAAGAAGTAAAATTTGGTCATTTTGGAATTAAATGCCAATGAAAATCATTTTAGTCGTTTTTTCCTTTCTTTGTTGCTTTTAATTTGTTCATTTTTCGTTTCACTGCATTTCCCTCTGTATGTCTTTGATGATGATCATGCTTAGTTCAGGCCTAAACGTGTATTTTTTTCTTTTTCAGCTCCAATCTCTTTGACAAAGTAAGCCCAGTTGTTTCTTACAGAGCTGACCTCGCTGTCTTAGCTGCTGTTGAGATAAGAGGGTCAGTATGATGACTGAGTTGAGTGTCTCATTCTTGTGAGATTTAAACTGCTTTAAAATGCAATTACTTTCTAAAAGCAACTATGAGGCTCAGTAGCTTCTTGCGGGAAGTATCCCTCCAAGTTTCATGGTAGTTTTACTAGCGCTATAGCTTCTGTAGAAATAAGGTCCTAGGTGTATTCCAAAGCCCCAAATATTTATTTGGTAACCTCTGGAAATAAACCGGATGTGGCAACAACAGGCACAAAATAAGTGTGTTGAACTTTTATGCGACTTCATTTGCCAATTCACCTATTACATTAGATTCAGTAATGAGTAGTTTGTGTGTAGGTATGTGTGGATGTTCACGTATACATACAGCTTTTTTTCTTTTAAATATGTATATTTTTAATTGGTAATGATTTGATTCATTTGGATACAGGGTACTTTTGAAAATGAACTGACCATATCAGTTTGGTATTCATGGTAGGTTTTCTTTGGTCATTGTTTAGAGTTTCAAGTCCTGATCATATCTTTCTTCCAATTCCAAACTGGGAGCATAAGGAGAACCCTGAGACTGAAGAAGATGTTGGGCCGGTTGTTCAGCACATCTATGAGGTTTGCCGTTGTTAGCTTTAACTGATATGTGGTAGAGAGCCTTTAAAGAGAAGAACAGATAGGCTACTTATAAAAAACCAAATCTGCTTAATGATTATGTAAACTGCATTGTTTAAGGATGTATCAGAACTTTCTTTGAATTGTTTCCCTATTCAGAAGTTCCTTTTTTAAAGACAAGTAGCTTCAAGTGGTTAAAGAATGCAGTTTATACAAATTGTTATCTAAAACCAGTTACTTCTACTTGAATAAAAGCAATAGGTCATCGTTGAGTATTTTCATATGGATGTTTTGCAGTTCTAACTAAAAATTGAAAGTGCCTGTAGCAGATCATCAGAACTTTCTTCCTACAGAAAGAAAATTTTCTATGCCATCTTTCATTTGAAAACTTTCTCCTATTTTCCTCTTGTTATATATTTTTATCCTGACATATACCACCCTATAGTAGAGACAAGTGCTGAGTTTGATCTCCTTTGGCCAGTAATGATCATGTTGTAATGTCAGAGTAACTATGGAACCTCTGCTGTAATTCAGCTAAAATTGGTGTAGGGGGAGGATTAAGGAATAGATTTTTGCTCAAAGTATTTACATTTTCTTTTCCCCATTAGTTGAGAAACAATGGTCCGAGTTCATTCAGCAAGGCAATGCTAAATCTTCAGTGGCCTTACAAATATAACAATAATACTTTGTTATACATCCTTCAATATGAAATTGACGGGCCAATGAACTGCACTTCAGATATGGAGATCAACCCTTTGAGAATTAAGGTAATGTGTTTAATAGCAACTTTTTATTATGATGATATTTAATGCTTTTTCTTTCTAGATCTATGAGAGAAATGTATGAAATAAAACATTTATTTATTTTATTTATTTATTCGAGAATGAGAGAGAGATGAGCAAGGGAGAGGGGTAGAGGGAGAAGCAGTCTCCCTGCAAAGCAGGGATCCTGATGCAGGACTTCGATCCCAGGACCCCTGGGATCATGGCTAGAGCGGAGGGTAGACACTTAACCGACTGAGCCACCCAGGTGCCCAAAATAAAACAATTATTTTAATAACACAAACCCATTCTACAAAAATATTTTACTTCATAACCAGTACACTAAGGATTAAATTGTTTATTTGTATAACAAGCAAGGATTAATTCCTTTCTCTGAGAAATCCTATTGAATCATTTATTTATTTAATAAATAAATAAGAGACCCAGTTCGACTTTGGTTCCATTGCATTGTGGTTTATCCACATATGATATTGCGACAGGGGTGTTTTGTTGTTCAAATGTTTGTCTGTGGAAAAAGATCTAACATTTTACTTAACCCGGCTCTTTTGACTTCCGTGACTTAGAAAAATGTCATTTAGTGGAATTCTGTACTTTTGCACGTAGTCCTCTCCATCCTAGCACATGTATTTGGATAAGAAGCTATTGCCCAATTTGGACTAAGGAAAGTTAAGAAAACAGAACAAAAGGCTCTTTTGAAATTATATATATTCATGATTGACATTTATCACAATTATGCACCATGAAATTTCAGGCTGTTCCCTTGTGTTTTATCCGTGTCTCCCCTAGCTGTGCAAGGGAAGAAGAAAATCATAGGTAGGCAGAGGTAACTTTCCATATATTAAGGACTCTCTCTGCTTATTTTCTACCATATACTAAGTGGTAAATTTGTCCTAACACGTTTTCAGCCACCGTGTTTTAATCACATATAACGGTTTATGCCAAAACATTAATACAAAAATGTTTTCCACTGTTATATATCACCAGTTTCTCTGTAATCCTAGATCTCAAATTCACAAGCCGAAAAGAATGACACAGTTCCTGGGCAAGGCGACCGGAACCATCTCATCACCAAGCGGGATCTCACCCTCAGTGAAGGAGATGTTCACACTTTGGTAAGCGCCACTTCAACAACAAGCACTTTAAACATTTAAAAATATGTGATTATAGAACCGATGCCAAAGAATGCTTCAAAAATAACAACAGCTGTGCTTGGAAGAACCACATATATTTTTATACTATTCATTCCTCTTATTTTCCTTGTTCCTAGTCAAATTAATGCCAGATTTTCTTCAAATGATCTATCTTTATAGATGGTAATAAAGTATTTTATATTCCAATTTATTTTTCTAGCTGTACTCCAACTGATCTCTTTCCTGACCTCATCCTAATCTTGGAGGCTTTAGTGCAGTATTGGGAGAAAAACCCAGGAGGCCTCAACAAAAATGAATTACAAGAATAATTAGCATTATGATCAACTTTTGTTGAGTCAGTCTGTGTAAGGAATACAGTGTTATAATATGGCTTATCAGTTACGTTTTTGAAATTTAACAGATCTGCAAACCATCAGCTAGTGGGGAATCCAGTATAGTGTTTATATTCTTTAGCAAACACCAATTACATTCACGTCACCACATTCCATAGGTCTTCTTAGTTTTCATCTGCCTCAACTCTCAGTGACTTTTGGACCTGTTCGTCACTTCCTCTCTTGTGCCATCACTCCTCATTCACTTCCGAGATACGGCTCTCTTAGCTCTTCGCCTGTCACAACTAGCTACTTCTTATTCTTCACTTCCAGACCTTTAATTCTATAGTGTTCCAGGGCTCACATCTCAGATTTCTTACCTACTTCATGTACATTCATTCATTAGATCTCTGCCTTCCAATACTATAGACACCAGGGACATTTGAGGTAGCCACATGTGGCTCTTGCTTTGGGAGGCAGAGAAATCTCCATACTGATGATTTCCATGATTGTAGGAAGCTCTGATCAGACAGTGCTCTACTAGAGGATGTTACTCACTCTCGTGGCTGTAAGTACTGTCTCTGTGTGGATGACTTCAATTTATATTCCTAATCCGATCCCAGGCATTGAACTCCAGACTCCATTATCCAACTGCCTACTGGAACTCCTCTTAAATATTTATTAGTAATCTTAAATTTAATCCCAAGAATGTACCCCTGAGTTTTCCCGACTCTGCTCTTTCTACAGTGTTCCACATCTTAGTAATTCATTGTCCAGAACCTGGGAATTGTGATTGACTCCTGTTTTTCTTTCGAATCTCACATCCTGTATATTAGCAAATGCTATCAGTACCTACTTTCAGATTACCCTGAATCTGGCCCCTTCTCAGCAGCTATATCACTGTTACAGCCTTACCCAGTCTACCGTCCTCTCTCACTTGGATTATTGCCAGACTTCTAGTTGGACTCCATATTTGTCTTTTTCCCCCATTACAGTTTATTTGCCAAATAGGAACCATAGTGATTTTTTTAAATGGTGAAGAGGTCATGTCAATCCAGTGCCTTCCCATATAAGTCAGAGAGGAAGCCAGAGCATGTAAAGCCTTTAAGCCCAACAAGATCTAGGCCCTTAGAACGTGCTGGCTGCGTTTTCTCTCCTTACTCTGCTCCTCATATTTTGGCCACATTAGTTTTTCATTAAATAGACATACCCAAACATGTTTCTGCATCCAGGCTTTGAAACTATTTCTCCCATCTGCCTGGAATGCTCGTTAGGGGGAATGCTCTTTGTCCAGATAAACCCACAGCTTATTTTCCCATCTCCTTCCAGTGTCCTTAAATGGCAGATTATGACAGGACTTCCCTCACCAACCCATGTGAAATAGAAATTGCTTTTAACTCCTACCCCACTTTTCATTCTGTATGTTATCCTCCTATAGAACTACGTTTTTAAAAAATTGAGATAAAACTTACATGATATAAAATTCACCATTTTGACCAATTTACAGTATGCAATTGAGTGATTTTTAGTATATTCATGACATTTTGCAACCAGCACCATTATCTAATTCCAGAACATTTCATTGCTTCAAAGAGAAATACTGTACCCATTACATAGCCATTATCCATTCTTCCGGAACTGTTACCAGTGCCGGCAACCACCAGTCTGCTTTCTGTCTCTAGGGATTTGTCTGTACTGGACATTTCATATACGTGAAATCATATGATACATGATCTTACGTGTTTGTCTTCTTTGACTCAGTGTAATGTTTTTAAGGTTCACCATGTTATAGCATATAGTAGTACTTCAGTCATTTTTTATGGCTGAATAATACTCCATTCTGTGGATATATGACATTTTGTCTGTTCATTGGTTGACGAACATTAAGATTGTTTCTTTTTACTTTTTATTTACTTTCAATAGTGCCATTATGAGCATTAATGTACATGTTTTTGTGTGGATATGTTTTCAGTTCTCTTGGAAATAAACCTAGGAGTGCATTTGGTGGGTCACATGGGAACTCTGTTTAACTTTTGAGAAACAACAAACTTTTCCAAAGTGGTTGCACCATTTTTATTCTCAACCAGCAATTCCATTTTTCCACATTTGCTATCACTTACTCTTACCTTAAAAAAAATTGTTTTTTATTTTGTTTCATGGTCATCCTTGTCAGTGTGAAGTGGTGTCTCATTATGACTTTATTTGTATTTCCTTAATGACTAACGATGTGTAGCATCTTTTGAGTTGTAAGTCTTCTTTTAAGAAATGTCTTTTCAAATCATCTGCCCATTTCTGTTTGTTTGTTTATGTAAATTTATTTATTTTAGAGAAGAGGGGGAGGAGCAGTGGGAGAGGGGAAAAGGTATCCCAAGCAGACTGACTCAACACTGAGTGTGGAGCCCAACACAGGGCTCCATGCCATGACCCTGAGATCATGACCTGAGCTGAAACAAAGAGTAAGTTACTTATCCAGCTGACCACCCAGGCACCCCATTTTGCCCATTTTTAAATCGGGTTGTTTGCCTTTGTTGTTAAGTCATAAAAAGTTCTTTATATATTCTAGATACTTCTCTTTTCAGAACTATTATTGTATGTATTTTCTCTCATTTTGTAAGTTGTCTTGTCACTTTCTTGATAGTATCCCTTTGATGCAAAAAGTTTTCTAATTTGAAGATGTTCAGATTTGTCAAACTTTTTTCTTCTTTTGTTGCTTCTGCTTTTGCTGTCCCAGTTAAGAAACCATTGCCTAACCTAAGATCCTGAACATTTACACCTAAGTTTTTTGGTTTTCTAAATTTTATACTTCTGAGTCTTATTTTGATCTATACATGTATCTTTATGCAAGTACCAAATTGTTTTGATTATCATAGCTCTGTAGTTAGTTTTGAAATTGAGAAGTGTGAGTCCTTGAACATTTTCTTCTTTTTCAAGATTGTTTTAGCTATGTGGGGTTCTTTGCAATTCCATATGAATTTTAGGATCAGCTCGATCATTTCTACAGAAAAGGTAGTTGGAATTTTGGTAGCAGTTTTGTTGGATCTGTAACAATTTAGGAGTGTTTTCATCTTAATAATGGTAAGTCTAACAGTTCTTGAACATGAGGTATCTTTCCATTTATTTAGGTCTTCTTTAATTTCTTTAAAAAAATATTTTGTACTAGTAAGTGTATGCAAGTCTTGCACTTTCTTGGTTAAAATACTTCTATGTATTTTATTCTTTTGGGATGCTCTTTTTTAAATAGAACTGTTTTCTTAATTTCATCTTCAGAATTTTCATTATTGGTATATAGGAATACAAGTTATTTATATATCACTCTTGCATTCTGTACCTTTTCTGTACTTGTTTATTAGCTCTAATAGTTTTACTGTGGATCTTTAGTGTTTTTGTATATAAGATCTTGTCATCTGTGAACAGATAGCTTTGCTTCTTCCTTTCCAATTTGGGTACCTTTTATTTAATTTAATTTTTTTCTTGCTTAATTGTACTGGCTAGGGCCTTCTGGACAATTTGAATAAAAGTGTCATGAGTGGGCACTGTTGTCTTGTTTCTGATCTTAGGGGGAAAGCATTTTTCTTTCGCCATTAAGTGTGGTGTTAGTTACCATCTTCTCACAAATGCCCTTCCCTGGGTCATGGAAATTTGGTTATTCCTTGTCATCGACTAGTGGTACTACTTACTGGATAACACTGTTGTGTAACTATGCATGTGACAGGCCTAATGCAGTTTGACCAGCACATGCAAGGTGGTCATTATTTCCTATCTTTGACTGCCTGCCTTCCAGTTATTGATAAAAACACTGAATCTAGCAAAGACCATCAGCATGCCACTTGATTTCTACGGCTCTGACATGGCATAGCTGTTAAGATTCATTCTGGTTCTTTTCTTTTCCATAGGCATAGAAGATCGGATTTTTATGTCTTAATATAATCATCATGCTCTGGGTTTACCTAAGAATATTAATTTCTAGAAGAATGTTGACTTCTGGCCATAAAAATACATCTTTCAATATTATAGATCTTATCTTTATATAACAAATCACATTAAAACCAACCCTTTTATTTTTATTTTATTATTTTTTTTAAGTAGGCTCCATGCCCAGTTTGGAGCCCAACATGGGCTTGACCTCACAACCCTGAGATGAAGACCTGAGCTGAGACTGAGTCAGACACCTAACCAACTAAGCCACCCAGGCGCCCCTAAAACTGACCCCTTTTAACAAAAAGCATTCATAGACTCCACTATTAGCCTATCATTTTAAATATTATTCTTATAAGGCAAAAGAATCTGGATCATCTCTTTATTCCTCACATAAAACAACATTACTTTTCTTGTAAGTGAAGAATTCGTTTTGGCAGGGTTGTGGAGTTGCTGAGTGCCTGAAGATTGTCTGCCAGGTTGGACGACTAGACAGAGGAAAGAGTGCCATCCTGTATGTAAAGTCCCTGCTGTGGACTGAGACCTTTATGAATGTAAGTAGACAGATAACAGCATTCAGCAGTCTATCCATTTTCTCCAAGACATGAAAAAGGCCTCACATCTTGGAAATCATTTCATTATCATTTCCATACAGAAAGAAAACCAGAATCATTCATACTCTCTGAAGTCATCTGCTTCTTTTAACGTCATTGAATTTCCTTATAAGAACCTTCCAATTGAGGATATCTTCAACTCCACATTAGTAAGTCATTGATTTGGGGAAATGGAATAAATGTACTCGTTCAATGCCATAGATTTTTATTTTATTTTATTTTAAATAATGACACCCTAACTATTGTAAAAGTTACCTGGTAGGCTTGTAACCTAGTTAAATATTATTTAACTCCCTCACCCCAGAATTATTAAAGGTAGATTTTTTTACTTTAGCATCCCTATGTAAGAGATTTCATGGGGAATTTTTCCCCATGAAGTTAGAAAGTTGGAAATTAACTATAAAAGGTGAAGGTGAAAGATTTTAAAGATCTATAATTTGAGGATTAAAAATGGAACCAATACATCAAAGCTGGATATTCAATTATTTAAAATTATTTAAAAGTCACTTCAGAGGTACCTTGAAGTTAACCTGCTGTTGGGAATTTTATGTGCATATGTGAATACCATTAAAACAAAATGTAATAGGCATTCAGACATTTGTTGAGTGATTTAGTGAACTATTTTTAAAACTCAAAACCTTTTCCCCCCCAACAGGTTACTACTAATGTCACCTGGGGCATTCAGCCCGCACCCATGCCTGTGCCTGTGTGGGTGATCATTTTAGCAGTGCTGGCAGGATTGCTGTTACTGGCTGTTTTGGTATTTGTAATGTACAGAGTAAGTAATAGACTTGGGAAGAGCAGCAGGGAGAGGAAGCAGAAGAAAAGGGTATGGGAGGGAGGGAAAGGAGGAAGAATAGAAAAGAAGGGAAGGAAGAAAGGGAACTTTAATGATGCATGATAAGCACAATATATTTGAAGGGAGAAAAGTTGTATGAGGTGCTGCTCAAATTTTCTTGGTGATAATACAGTCACTTAGTGCTTTTAGTTTTCTTCACTGATGTGGTAGTAATGTTCATTTTTCTTCACCTGACAGATGGGCTTTTTTAAACGTGTTCGGCCACCTCAAGAAGAACAAGAAAGGGAACAGCTTCAACCTCATGAAAATGGTGAAGGAAACTCAGAAACTTAACTGTGATTTTTAAGTTATGCTACATCCTGACCCATTAGAATCACTGACTTCATTATAAGTTTCAGTTTCTTTTGCAAAGAATAAAATTCCAAGACTGTACTGCTGATGGTGCCCATTGGTATTAACCACAAAACAAGAGCAATATTTGTCAACCTTTTTGAAATAATTAAGTTCAGATGTACGTGTAATACACACCCACTGACTTGTGTTTTTAGGTATTTAAATAATAAAATTTCAAGTGATAGTTCTTCAATGTACATAAGACAGGTAGTGCCTAAGTTACCACTTTATATAAAATAGTACCTCCTACAATTGTTTCTGATTTTGTATGTTGATTTTGTTTGTTGTTGCTTTTGTTGTTTTAAAGCAATCCGTATTTGGACCTTAGGATCCACATCTTTTGTACAGGAATTTATTGTTAATATACATTACACTACAGTTGAGTTTTTAAGCTACTAACTTTATAACTGCATGAACTTGGATTTTAATATTACCTATGTTGTAGAACTTAAAAAAAAAGAAAAAAAGCATGGTCCATCCAAATTCTTTGCTGTAATAGTAAAGATACAGTATTTTTAATATAAAAATTGGGTACATGCTATTATATTTTAATTTTTGTTTAATCCACAGTCCATTTCCTTACATTTTAATTTGTATGTTTAGGTTCTATTTCAAATCCTTTAACCTAACCTGTACTAAAAATTCTATGATCAGAAATGCCTCTTTTGTGTAATAGTTTAATAGTTTAATCATCATGCTTAAAGCTATATGCAATTGGGAATCGTTTCCAAAGTACATGTATTCCATTGTATTAGTCCAGCTATTTACAATACAAAAAAAAGCATTTAAATTAAAAGACTGTAGTTCTTTGATAAAGTTGCTTATTTGTAGTATGCTCTTAGAGCAAGGATTTTTAGTTGAGATTAATTTATTTTCTTCCTATATATGTATTCTTCCTTATATTTCCAAAACTTTACTGAGAATGGGCTAAGATCAATGAGGAATCTTTACAAATTACAGGAACCTGCATCCAACCTCCCAACCCTACAAGAAATGCTTGGAATTTAAATTCTTAACGTGGCTTGCTGGTTTCCTTGTAGAAATAGCATGATGCTACTTATATGGGTATTACCTTAGTTTCGACAAAGTATCATGTGGAAAACCAGTCTCATCTATCAAAATAACTATAAAAGTTACTTTTATAAGTAATTCAGGTTACTGGGAGCCTTTTAAAACTTTTATAGTTTTATTAACATAAATTACTTTCTTAGGATTTTTTTATATAAAAATTGCACAGGTGGCACATTGTTGTTTTATATGCCTGTACGGTGATGATTCTTCTGGAGGAATATGTGATTTATTCACAGTTCCTCAAGGTCTGGGAATGACTCTTAATTGTACCTATTTTTGTGCAATTACATCATGTTATTCTTTAGAAATTGAGAGTTTAATAGGTTTTTAACTGCTGTCCTCATTAGGCAATGATAAATATTTCCCTCAAATAATTGAATATTTTTCTGTTTTAAAAATAATTGAAATTTATCTTGCCATATCTTGTGTTCTAATTCCTTACACAAGTGGCTAAGCTAGAATGTATTCATAAAACAGGAACGCGTGTTATATATGTTAGAACATGACAAGACCCTGTATTTAGCTTTAATGAATCTCAAAATTAACAGGTTTGTAGTATAGATTTTATTAGTAGCTTAAAAGATCTTAGTCATATGCAATAAGTATTTTTACTACCAATGAGTCAAAAGTTTTTTAAGAAAAAATAGTTTTATCCTAGGGTCTGCCACCAAACAGTCACTAAGTTGACAACTTTCACTACCTGTTTTCGCATCTAATAGTAGTCATCCCTGAAAGTATATGTTGGATAAAATTCACTCTTTTAAAAAAACTTAACTGTTCACTTTTGCACGTTCTGTTCCTTTTATGGCCTCTATCTCAAGGTATAATCTTGTATGGGAGACTGAAGGATGTTATTATTGGAAGCATGATGTTTTAAGTTCCCTTTTATGAAATGTAGTTTTAAGCAGTAGTATTTTCTTTTAAAAAATGAAAATGCATATCTCTACAAAAAATATGGTAGAAGAATGATTTGGAAGCTTACTCTTTGAGGAAAATATTTGGGAAATTATTGGGATTCTTTTTACCCTGAAGCAGCATGTGAATGTATTTGGTTAAAATGTCAGACAATAGTTCTATGAAAACTTAATTTTCAAACATTTTAACTGCTCCTGTTTATGATTTATTGAGAATGAAAATCCATTTTGAGTGTAAAATTTTAATAATCTGATCACTTTTTAAAAACATGAGTGAGATAGAGAGTATTTAAAGCATTTAATATTGGTAAGAACTATTGATTCTGTTGTCAATTTCTTATGTAAGCATTTATTTCAGAGTTGATATTTTGAGAAACGTTTGTGCGAGGGATATTCTTTTTTTCCCCTTTACCTTTCTCTTGTGATGAATTATTATTTTATTATGATGATGACTGTTATTATGATATGTCTTCATAATTCTGAAAGATAAAACAATTAAAACTTTAGTGCCACAATTTTACCTGTGTTTTGAAACTACTACTTCATAGTAAATTCTCATCAATACTTCATATAACAAGAAAATTGAAGTATTAGTAAAAGAGATTGTACTTAGTACAGTAAAAGAGACTTCCTTAAGAGGGCTGTGAAAGACTTGTGATAGTTAATGATGACCCCAAGAGAGATTTCAGTGGCAAAAGTACAGTATATAATAGATCAGCTGCTTTATATAAGGCAAACAAATTTTAAGTTGATAGACACTTTTTTGTTGCAAAACACAGTGCCAAGCTTGGAGAAGAAGAATGATTGGAATTTTTTAAATACATGTGTATAACCATTGCCTATCTTAATGTCACTTTGTATGTTCTCTTAGATAGTTTGTATATGTGGTAGTTTGGCAAATAAAAAAATGTGGAATTCAGAAATTGAATATAGGATCAAAAATGGCAAATAAAATAATACTCAGTGTTTTGGAGACTAGCCCTTTTAATTTTTTGATATGCTAGTTTGGACAGTGAAGCCCAGGCATATATGCTTATATTTCTTTGTAATTTCTGATATGTAATGAGCTTCTTGGGAGAGGTACCAAATCCTTGATATTCGTTGTCATTGTTCTCAAGTGCAATATAACAATGTAACCAAACCTAGATAATTTTCAGAGTCATTATTAATTTAGTAAACCTAATCTAAACATTTAAATTTATTAGAATTTTGGTTAGTAGGAAGGAGGGATTCTGCTATGGATATACAAACAAAGTTATTTACTTCTAAAAGATACATTCTACATTTTATTTCAGGTTGGACATGATCTATTCCCTACTAGTTTTGAAACACTTTGAAATATCTTAAACTAACTTGGAACTGTATATCACATTAATTTGCTACCTAATAACATAGTAATTTTCTTTGTTTAGCTTCTCTTATGATCACCCACATTGGGTGAGACATAAAACGCGTGTCTTCTAAAACTTGTCATTTGCTGATTTTAGTAAAAACCAGTACAGTGTTTTACTTAGTTTCCAATGTGTAACTTGTGTCTGTTCAATAAACTTGAGCATATGGTGCCACTTTTGTGTATATTTTCCTTTGTGATCACAGTTTTGTTTTTTAATCACATGAGCCAGCAATAAATGGACTAAGGGGATGACCTTAAAGAGATGTCTCTCTGAAAGTCTGAATTCCTTATGAGTGTTATTTCTTTGAAAAAGGGTAACACAGAAAGAGCAAAATGAACCTAAGTTTAAAATACAGCAATTACAAATCACAGAATCATAGACATTTTTAAATTTAAAAGGGGTTTCCATTTCCAATAATGGCAAGGTAGCTTTTATCAGATAAAAATGATAAGTGATGAACAAAAGAAGGGGGAAAAAAAAAAACCTTTTTGAAAACACTGAAGTTAGTAAAAGCAGCTTGACAGAAACTGGAGTGGATTTGATTATTAAAGAGGGGAACCACCTTTTTCCTGGAAGTTACTTTCTGCTGTTGGATAGAATACAAGCAGAAAAGGGCCCTTATTTTCCTGGAATGATGGGACTGCCATCATAGATAAAAGTTGAGGAAAGAAAGGAGCCGCATTGTGGAAGGGAGGAATGTTTTCCCCTCAAATCCTTTTCTGACCCTTTCCATGACCCTGCTCTAGTGAGACTCCAAGGGGCCCAAAAGGGAAACAGCAGGTGGAAGTTTGGAAGAGCTGAACAGTTAATTCAGCTACTGTCTACTGTAGGAGAAATGAGATTGGCGAAATTGGAGACTGGAGTGAGAAGAGCTTGGAAACACCCAGTCTTTCCATTGAAACCTTGGAGGATCTATGCCTTAGGAATAAATACTACACACCAAGATTGACTGATGAGCCCTAGGATGAAGAGCAATGCCATTGGCCCCCTCTAACAAAGGGCGTAAAACCAAGATTTCACAAATTTAAGGTGATCCACATGTAATTCATTTGCTCCTTTAGGCAGTTAATTTGAGTGGAAGACCGCGTATAAAGACTGCAATGTTCCATCCACAATTTCGTGTGTGTGTGTGTGAGAGAGAGAGAGAGAGAGAGAAAAGAAAATGTTACCCATAGTTTGAAGGGGGAAAAAAGAGAAAAAAAGTCAATAGGAACAGACCCACAAACAATTTAGCAGGTGTGACTTTAAGTAACAATTATAAATATGTTAAAAATTCAAGAAAAACAAGGAAATTATGGGCATTTCAGAAGAGACTGGAAATTAGTAAAAGACAAGTGGAAATTCCATTACTAAAAAATGCAGTATCTGAAGTCAGAAACTCACTGGAGGGGGGGTAAAAAGTAGATCAAGAAAAGGAAGAATTTGTGAATTTAGAGAGCAATAGAATGCATCTAAACTGAAGCACCACGCGGGGATGGGCCAGGGGGCTAGTGGTACGGATTACAAAATAAATGGCCTCAGTGACTCTGGGTCAATCTAGGTGTAAAAGAAAAGGAGTCAGAGGAGAGAGAAAATGGAGACAGACTAACTTGAAATAAAAAAGTTGTCAAATTTGGTAAAATGTAGCAACCACACAGTTGTGGAAGCTCAGTAAACCCTAAACATGACAATCACAAAAACACTATCTATGTGCATCATGGTCCAACAGCTAAAAACTGCAAGTTAGAAAGCGTTCACTTGGGGCACCTGGTGGCTCAGTTGGTTAAGCAACTGCCTTCAGCTCAGGTCATGATCCTGGAGTCCCGGCACCCGAGTCCCGCGTCAGGCTCCCTGCTTGGTGGGGAATCTGCTTTTCCCTCTGGCCCTCCCCCTTCTCATGCTCTCTCTAACTCTCTCTCTCTCAAATAAATAAAATCTTGAAAGAAAATAAAATAAAATAAAATAAAGAAAGAGGAAGAAGAAAGAAAAGAAAAGAAAGAAAAAGAAAAAAGAGAAAGAAAAAGAAGGGGTTTACCTCACCCCTACATACTGGTAATGATGCCCAGAGTTCATTTCTTGTCCAGATTCATACTGGCAGGATTGTAACTGAAGCTTATATATTCGAATTCTTAGTTCCATGTGCTTTCTGCTGTGCAAGACCGCCTACATTCCTAGTAACCCTTTATATAAAATAGATTTGTTACTATCTAGTGGATAGGCTGGGGTGCCTGAATATTAGTTGGTACAATACTGGTATGTTTCCAAGTGATATTTTTATTCACTTTCTGAACTGTTCTGAACTGCCTAGAGTTATGTGGTTTAATTTCCTTTTGCACCCTGGTTCACTTCCCTTGTCAGCTTTATTTCCTGAAAAGTAACAGATACATTAATTGGTGGTGTTTTAGTAAAAGGAGCATTTAGATTTTGAACTTGAACTTTATACAGTAATTTGCCTTCATGGTATTAAAAAAATTGTTCAAAGTAACTAATTTTAACTTCTATACCATTTTTCAGATATTAGAGTATCAAAATGGAATCTTTAGGGATTACTTTTTAGCCAATTTTGTATTCAGAATATTAATTAATGACTACAGGGTTACTCACAAAAACTACTAGATGATATATACTAGTAGTACTTTATTTGGAGAATTATGCTCTCCACCTGAATAATAGAAATTATTCTTGATCTTGTGTAAGATACGTGGTAAATTTCCCATGGGAGATAAGAAAGTTGGTATCTTATAAATTTTCTCATCTTTGAACAGTGCAGTTAAAATTCTTCTTGAGATTATAAGTGACATAAGCACTTTCAAAATTCAGAGATATTATCACCTGACAGACAAGTGAATCATTTTGAATTTGTCAGCATACTTTAGTGAGGAAATGAAAGGGAAGACTTTATTAAAGAATAATGAATTTCCAACTTCCTAGTAATACCGGTGTTGACTTTGACTAATACCTTTAATACTAAACCAAAGCCAAGCATATCACCACCGTGTGGTATTAAACTACTGGCACAAATTGAAACTCAAGGGTCTTTCCTCAATCAACCCACAGGTACTAGTGATTCCCAAGTAACAGAGATGACATAGTGGTAACTAAGTTCACCTTATTCCCACTGGAAATCTCTAGCCTCCCAAGGGAACCCTAAAGCAGCTTCAGTAGAGCAGTGGCTCAGTAACGGCCCCGAGAATGTGGTTTGCCCACCATAGAGATGGGCTCTTCTTCTCACCTCTAATATTCCAAATTCAGTTCTTCACCTTACCCACTCCACATCCTCTCCTAGGTCCATTCAATCTTGGTCATCGGATGAGCCTCATTATTTTATCACTCAATCTAGATATGTTGAGAATTTTGCAAACCATCAAGTCCTGGTTTCCTGAGTTCTCTTTTTATAAATTTATACTTGCTTAATGAATTTATATAATTAAGGACAAGAAACACAAGAGTGGGGTTGGAGGGCTTGTACATGGATGGTTACCTGAAATGCCACAGATGAAATTGCCCACTCTTTGACATACGGCACGTAACCCAGGTATTCTTACTGTAATCTTAATGACTTACAATGCCTGTCACCTGAGAAGGCTCTAAACCTGAGTGTTAGTAACTGTTTGAATCACATGATCCACTTTGGCTAATAATCCTAAACTGTCTTTATCTCCAGGAGTGTGGGTAGCCCTATCTGGGTAAATAATTCTTGTTCCAAAAAATACAGGTATCAACCTTGCTCAGTCCTCTTCAATAGTGGGTGGGCCTTTGGCTTTCAAACTCAAATGAAATGGTTCATTATCAAATGAAAACAGCAGTATTGCAGGAATAGTCATAATTTAAGGAATAGTTGATCGCTGACTATTCAAAAATCGTATTTCTAAAAAAGGTAAAAGTTCTCACAACAATTTATTTGAAAAGGATTCTGTCTTCTCCCTCACATCGTTCATTCTAGCTAGTCTTTTGTCGTGGCTATGTCATGGTGGGGTCTCTGAAGACACACTGTACAGAGACTACCAGTGGACATACAGCTCCTTACTCTGTTCCATGAACTCCTTATTGGCCTCAGCCACACTGAGCTCTGGCCTGGGGTCACTGGGGGCATTACATCCAACTTCTTCCTATGTTGGGGATAGCCATTTGGGGAGTAACTCTAGCTGTTGTTGCCTGTATTCTAGTCATAACTCCACTAGGCATGGTAGTCTGGTATTGCTGGAAACACTGGTTGTAGCTACAAAAGGACAACTGGTTATATTCCACTGGCTTCACATAGCTCCTTTTAGTGACTGCCGCACTCCGAAGCACTGGTTTGGACCCCAGTCCCACTGTTCCCTGGCATCCTGTTGGGGTTTGCTTCTGTACAAGTTCATCCATGAATTCCATAAAACCAAAACCCTTAGACATAACCTGATTCAAAACCACCTTGTCTCTTCAACAGGACGGGCGAATGCTGGCGATCAGCCATACTACATCCCAATATCCCCCTCACCCCCACCCCAAAATGGGAGTACACAGGGCTATTATCTGGTTATTTCCGTAAGTGGCAGAGTTAGTTTAAAATGTTTTGCAGGTGTGGCTCCTAGAATACGTTTCCCATTAATTTCATGCAAACTTTTTTCAGCTGTGACCAAATCTATGCATTCTACAGAGCAATAGCCAGCTGGGATGCCAGCGAGGCTATCTACTTACTTTATTCTTATTTTTCAAGACTGTTTTGGCTATATGGGGTCCCATGCAACTCCATGAGAATTTTAGAATCAGTTTGTCAACTTCTACAAAGAAGTCATCTCAGATTCTGGTAAGGATTGTGTTGATTCTGTAGATGAAATTGGTTTCTTTCTTTCTTTCTTGTTTCTTTGCTTTTTTTTTTTTTTTAAATAAGGTATAATTGACATTTAATATTAGTTCCAGGTGTACAACATAATGACTGGATACTTGTATATATTGCAAAATGATCATCATACTAAGTCTAGTAAATATCTGTCAGAATGCATTGTTACTATAATGTATATTTTATAAACATATTTATAAATTTTATAAATATATTTAAGGACTCTTAGTAACTTTAAATATGCAATACAGTATTTCATTATCATCACCATGCTGTACATTATATCCTCATAACTTATTTATTTTACAGCTGGAATTTGTAACTTTTGGCCCTTTTCACCCACTTCTCCCACCCTCTGCCCCCTGCCTGTGGCAACTACCTATCCATTCTCTGTATCTATAAGCTTGGTTTGTTTTTATTTAATTCCACATAACAAATGAGATCATAAGGTATTTCTTTCTCTGACTTATTTCATTTAGCTTGACACCCTCAAAATCCATCCATTTGTCACTAATTGTAAGATTTCATTCTTTCTTATGGTTAAATAGTATTCGTGTGTGTGTGTGTGTGTGTGTGTGTGTGTAACACATTTTCTTCGTCACTGAAGAACACTTATGTTGTTTCCGTATCTTAGCTATTGAAAAGATGCTGCACAGAACATAGAAGTGCAGTTATCTTTTTGAATTAGTGTTCTTGTTTTCTTTGCATAAATGTCCAGAAGAAGAATTGCTGAATTGTTGGATAGTTCTATTTTTTAGGTTTTGAAGACCCTCCATACTGTTTTCCACAGTGGCTATACCAATTTACTTCTCCACCAACAGTGCACAAGGATTCCCTTTTCTCCATATCCTGCTAACACTTGTTATTTCTTGGGTGTGAGGTAAGATCTCTTTGAGGTTTTGATTTGCGTTTCCCTGATGATGAGTGATGTTGAGCCTCTTTTCATGTACCTGTTGGCCAATGATATGTCTTCTTTGGAAAATGTCTATTCAGATCCTCTACCCACTTTTTAATCATATTGTTTGAGTTTTTTCCTATTGATTTGTGTGTGTGTTCTTTATATATTTGGATATTAACCCCTTATCGAATATATTATTTACAAATATTTTCTCCCATTCCATAGATTGCCTTTTCATTTTGCTGATGGTTTCCTTTCTTGTGCAGAAGCTTTTTAGTTTGATGCACTTACACTTATTTATTTTTGTTTTTTTTGCCACTGTTGAGATGCATGTCGAGGAGTTCATTGCCTATGTTTTCTTCTAAGAGTTTTATAGTTTTAAGCCTTGCATCAAATCTTCAATCCAGGGGTGCCTGGGTGGCTCAGTGGGTTAAAGCCTCCGCCTTCGGCTCAGGTCATGATCTCAGGGTCCTGGGATCGAGCCCCGGATCGAGCCCCGGATCGAGCCCCGGATTGGGCTCTCTGCTCAGCAGGGAGCCTGCTTCCTCCTCTCTCTCTGCCTGCCTCTCTGCCTACTTGTGATCTCTACCTGTCAAATTAAAAAAAAAAAAAATCTCCAATCCATTTCTTTAGATTTTGCTATTAATCTCTACACCCAATATGGGGCTCTACATCACAACCCTGAGATCAAGAGTCACATATTCCACCAACTGAGCCAGCCAGTTACCCCTCATGTCTATAATCTGTTTTGAGCTAATTTTTGTATATGGTGTCAAACAGTAGTCATTTCATTCTTTTGCATGTGGCTCCTCAGTTTTTCCAACACCATTTACTAAAGAGTCTGTCCTTTCCCCAGTGTATATTCTTGTCTCTTTGTCATAAGTTAATTGTCAATTTTTGTATGGTCTATTTCTGGGCTCTCTATTTTATTTGCCCATTTTAAAGTTGGATTATTTGTTTTCTTGCTATTAAGTTGTTTAAATTCCTTATGTATTTTGGATATTAACCCTTTATAAGATGTGTGGTTTGCAAATATTTTCTCCTATTCGATGGGTTGTCTCTTCACTCTGGTAATTAATTGTTTCCTTTGTTGTGCAGAAGGTTTTTGGTTTGGTGTAATCTCATTTGTTTTTTGCTTCTAATGCTGGTGCTTTGGTGTCATGTCCAAAAAAATCACTGAGAAGAGGGATATCAAGAAGTTTTCCCCCATGTTTCCTTCCAGTAGTTTTATAGTTTTGGGTAGTGCAGTTAAGTCTTTAACACATTTTGGATTTTATTTTTTTGTTTGAAAGAGAGGAAGAGAGAGAGCATGAATGGTGGGAAGGGACAGAGGGAGAAGAAGTAGATTTCCACTGAGAAGGAGGCCTAACTCAGGGCTGGATTCCAGGACCTCGAGATCATGACCTGAGCTGAAGGCAGCCTCTTAATTGACCAAGTCACCCATGTGCCCGTCTTTAACCCATTTTGAGATGATTTTTTGTTTAGAGAGTTCTCGATAGGATCTGATTTCATTATTCTGTATGTGGCTAACTGGTTTTCCCAATAGCATTTATTGAAGAAACTCTCCTTCTCATTGTGTGTTCTTGGCAACTTGCTAAAGATCAATTGACCATAAATGTTTGGATTTATTTCTGGGCTCTTCATTCTGTTCCATTTGCCCAATGTCTGTTTTTACACCAGTGCCGTGCTGTTCTGACTTCTACGGCTTTAGAGTGTATTTTGAAATCGGGTAGTATAATGTCTCCAGGACTTTGTTTTTCCCCCTCAAGATTGTTTTGGCTAATTCACATTCCTTTGGGGTTCCATATGAATTATAGGATTTTTAAAATTTCTATGAAAAATGCCACTAGAATTTTGATAGATATTTTATTGAATCTATAGATGGCTATAGGGGAGTATGAACATTAAAACAATATTAATTTTTTTCATCCATGAACAATGGATATCTCTCCATCATTTTTGTGTCCCCAATCCAGGGGTTCCCCATCTTGAGGGTGTGGGGGCCAGGCCTCTGGGGATGGAAGCCTGAAAACCCAACCTTGGGTTAAGGTTAAGGACTCGGGGTATGGCAGGCCCGATCTGCTGGTGGTGAGGTGGGAATCCCCGGGGGGCTAAGTGGAGGGCAGGGTAAGATGGGGAGTCAGGATCCGGGTTTGTGGTCAAGGTCGCTGCTGAACTTATGGGTGTCCTCGGGGGGCATGAAGATTTCTCCTGCTCTGAGGGTTTTTTGCATCTCTAAATGTCACAGTTTCCTCCTGGGTGGCAGGCCAACTCCTGGGGTGTGGCTTAAAGGTCCCCAACCTGGAGGGCCTGGAGGTCAGGGCTCAGGGGGTGGAAGCCTAAAAACCCAACCTAGGGTTAGGGTTAGGGCCTAGGGGCATGGCAGGCGTGAACTGCCAGCGCTGAGGCGGCTGCCCAGGGGGCTGAATAGAGGGCGGTGTTGGCCGGCATTCTAAGGCGACTCAGTCCACCCCTGCACCTGGCCTTTAGAGCACTTTCTTACAGGGTTCAGACCTCCACCACTCCAGAACTTAGGCTACACCCAGGCGGCTCTCCTGAAAGTTCCTGCCACCAGAAGTGAGCTCAGCGGGGGTCTCAGGCCAATTCTCATGAGCTTTCTGCCAAATTCGATATCATTTGGGCAAACTCCTGAGAATTGGCCAGCGTTGTGTGGCGATTCTGATAGGTGTTTGGCGCTCTTTCTTTCTAGGTGTGTGTTGCGACCCTCTGTGACCACGGGCTGGCCCACGAAGCTCCCCTGAGGACCCTGTTGAGGCAAGTTCCCAGGTGGCAAGAGTTGAGGAAGGGGGTCAGGCTGAGCGTCAGGCTGTGTTTGTGGCCCCAGGGGGTGCCCAAGGTGGGGGTGGCCTCAGGATCGCATGCAGATTTCTCCCGCGCTGAGGGCTGTGCAGAGCTCCAAAGGGCACGGCTTCCTCCTGGATGGCAGGCGGACTCCTGAGGTATAGTTCAGGGGCCCTCAATTTGGAGGGCTTGGGGACCAGGTCTCTGGGGACAGACGCCTGTAAATTCAATCTAGGGTTAGGGTTAGGGCTTAGGGCCATGGCAGGCTCATTCTGTCAGTGCTGAAGCAGGATCCCAGGGGCGCTGAGTGGAAGGCGGTTTTCAGATGGAGAGTCAGGCCTGGGTTTATAGCTGGGGGGCTACAAAAGGTAGGGTGGCCTCAAGGGGTAAGCAGGTTTCTGCTGCGCTGAGGGATCTGCATAGTTCTAAACAGTGCGGTTTCTTCCTGGGTGGCAGGCAGACTCTTGGGTGTGACTCAGGGGTACTCAACCTGGAGGGCTTGGGGACCAGGCCTTGGGGATGGAAGCCTGAAAACCAAACCTAGGGTTAGGGTTCGGGCCTAGGGGGATAGGAGGCCTGATTTGGAGTACTGAGGCAGAATCCTCAGGAGGCACAATGGAGGGTGTGGGACAGAAAGGGTGTCAGGCTATGGGTTTGTAGCCAGTGTGTCCACTGAAGTAGGGGGTGTCGTCAGGGGGGCATGCAGGTTTCTCCTGTACTGAGGTTGAGCGCAGCTCCAGATGGCCCGGTTTCCTCCTGGGTGGCAGGCAGATTCCTGTTCAGAGGTCCCTAACCTGGAGGGCTCGTGGGTCAGGATTCTGGGGACGGTCGCCTGAAACCCAACCAAGGGTTAGGGTTATCGCCTAGAGGCATGGCAGGCCTGATATGCCGATACTGTGGCGGTATCCCTGAGGGTGCTGAGTGGAGGGCAGGGGTCAGACGGGGTGTCAGGGTCTGGATTTAGAGCCAGGGTGTCCACCAAAGTTGGGGTTGTCCTCTGGGGGCATGCAGGTTTCTCCCTCACTGAAGGTTTTGTGCAGCTCCAAATGGCATGGTTTCCTCCTGGGTGCCAGGCAGAGTCCGGAGGTGTGGTTCAGAGGTCCCCACACTCGAGGGCCTGGGTGTCAGGTATCAGGGGGTGGAAGCCTTAAAATCCAAACTAGGTTTAGGATTAGTGACTAGGGCCCGTTCTGTTGGTGCTGATGCGGGATCCCAGGAGTACTGAGTGGAGGGAGGGTTTCGAATGGGGTGTCAGGCCTGGGTTTATAGCCGGGGGACAGCCGAAGGTGGGGGTGGCCTCAGGGGTGCCTGCAGTTTCTCCTGCACTGAGGGATCTGCGCAGCTCTGAATGGCACAGTTTCTTCCTGTGTGGCAGGCAAACTCCAGGGGTGTGACTCAGGGGCCCTCAATTTGGAGGGCTTGGGGAATAAGCCTCGGGGGATGGAAACCTGAAAACCCAATCTAGGGTTAGGGTTCGGGCCTAGGGGCATAGCAGGTCTGATCTGCCAGTGCTGAGGCAGGATCCCCAAGGGGCTGATTGGATGCTGTAGTTCAGACAGGGCATCAGGCGCTGGGTTTGTAGCCAGTGTGTCTGCTGAAGGTGGGGGTGTTCTCATGGGGCATGCAGATTTCTCTCTCGATGAGGGTTCTGCACAGCTCCAAATGGCATGGTTTCTTCTTGTTTGGCAGGTGGACTCCTGGGTGTGACTCAGGGGTCCTCAATGTAGAGGGCTTGGGGAAGTATCTGAGGACAGGAGCCAGAAAACCCAACCCAGGGTTAGGGTTAGGGCCTAAGGGCATAGAAGGCCCAATCTACCAGTGCCGAGGCGGAATTCCAGGGGGGCTGAGTGGAGAGAGTGGTTCAGACAGGGCTTCAGGCTCTGGGGTTGTAGCCAGTGTGTCCACCGAGTTGGGGTTGTCCTCGAGGGCGCAGGCTGGTTTCTCCCGTGCTGAGGGTTATGTGCATCTTCAAAGGGCACGGTTTCCTCCTGGGTGGCATGCTGAGCCTTTGGCATGCTCAGGGGTCCCCAGACTGGAGGGCTTGGGGCCAGGCTTCTGGGACTAAAGCCTGAACCAATCTAGGGTTATGGTTAAGGCCTAGGGGTGTGGGAGGCCCAATCTGCTGGTGCTGAGGTGGGATCCTGGGGTGGCTGAGTGGAGGGCGCTGGTCTCACGGGATGTCAGGCTCTGGATTTAGAGCCAG
The DNA here is from genome assembly GCF_010015895.1 of Lontra canadensis. Taxonomy (NCBI): domain Eukaryota; kingdom Metazoa; phylum Chordata; class Mammalia; order Carnivora; family Mustelidae; genus Lontra; species Lontra canadensis. Next base: position 10,835,938 of record NW_022631005.1, read on the forward strand.
GGTGTAACCGAAGTTGGGGGTCTCCTCGGGGGTCATGCAGGTTTCTTCCTCGCTGTGGGTTTTGTGCAGCTCTAGGAGGCACGGTTTCTTCGTGGGTGACAGGTGGAGTCCTGGGATGTGGCTCAGAGGTCCCCAAACTAGAGGGCCTTGATTCAGGTGTCAACGGATGGAAGTCTGAAAACCCAACCCAGGGTTAGCGTTAGGGCCTAGGGGCATGGCAGTCCAGATCTGCCAGCCCTGAGGTGGGCTCCCCTGGGGGCTAGTCGGAGGGCAGTGTTGGTCGGCATTTGAGGCGATCTGGGCCTTGTGTGTGCCTGGCGTTTAGGTCGCTTTCTCACAGGGCTTTGGCCTGAAACCACTCGGGACCACGGGCCAGGTCCAGTCGGCTCCCCTGAAGGACCTACCACTGGAAGTGAGATTGCCGCTGGTTCTAGCCCATTCTCACAAGCTTTCTGTCAAATCAATATCCATTGGGGCAGAAATCTCATGAGACTTGGCCGGCGTTTGGCAGTGGTTCTGGCCAGGAGCACACCAAGTGTTGGGAGTGCTTTCTCAGTATGTGTGTTTTGAGACTGTTACGTGTGTTTTGAGACTGTCCTGGACCAAGGGCCAGCCCATGCGGCTGCCCTATGGGCTCCCACTGAGGCTAGCTCTTAGAGACAGAGTTCAGAGAGGGGGTCAGGCTGATCTTCAGGCTTGGGGTTACTGGTCCAGGGGATAGCACCCATGGTGGGGGTGGTTTCAGGGGGGCATGCAGGTTTCTCCTGCGCTGAGGGTTCCGTGCAGCTCCAAATGACACGGTTTCCTCCTGGGTGGCAGGTGGAGTTCTGGATTGTGGCTCAGAAGTCCCCAATCTAGATGGCGTCACGGTCAGGACTCTGGGGTTAGAAGCCTGAAATACATATTAGGTTAAGGTTAGGGACTGGGGGCACGGCAGGCCTGATCTTCTGGTACTGAGGTGGGATCCCCAGGGCGTTGAGTGGAGGGCGGGGTCAGAAGGGGTATCAAATATAGAGCCAGGGTTTCTCCGGAAGGTGAGGGGTGTTCTCAGGGGGACATGCAGGTTTCTCCCTAGCTGTGTGTTTTGTGCCGCTCTAAAAGGCATGGTTTCTTCCTGGGTGGCAGGCAGAGTCCTGGGGTATTGCTCAGAGGTCCCCAAACTGGAGGGCCTGGGGGTCAGGTCTCAGGGGATGGAAGCCTGAAAACCCAACCTAGGGCTAGGGTTCGTGCCTGGGGCATGGGAAGCCCATTCTGCTGGTGCTGAAGCAGCATCCCAGGGGCGGTGAGTGGAAGTTGGGGTTAGATGGGGCATCAGGATCCAGGTTTATGATCAGGGTCATCGCTGATCGTGGGGGTGTCCTCAGGGGGCATACAGATAGATGATTCCCATTCTGAGGGGTTTTTTTTTTTTTTGGGTTTTTTTTTTTTTTTTTTTTTTGTAGCTCCAAAGGGCACAGTTTTATCCTGGGTGGCAGCCTGACTTCGGGTTTGTGACTCAGGGATGCCTAATGTGAAGGGCTTGGGGACCAGGTCTCTGGGGATAGAATTTGAAAATCCAATGTAGGGATAGGGTTAGGGCATAGAGACATGGCAGGCCTGATATGACCATGCTGAGGCGGGATCCCCCTGTGGCTGAGTGGAGGGCGGTGGTCAGTTGGGGAGTCAGGCTCTGGATTTAGAGCCAGGGTGTCTGCCGAAGGTAGGGGTGTCCTTAGGGGTGCATGCACGTTTCTCCCTCGCAGCTCCAAACAGCACGGTTTCCTCCTTGGTGACAGGTGGAATCCTGGGATGTGGCTCAGAGATCCCAAAATGGAGGGCCTAGGGGTCAGGTCTCAGGGGATGGAAGCCTAAAAACCCAACCTAGGATTAGGGTTAGTGACTAGGGGCATGGCAGGCCTGTTCTGTTGGTGCTGAAACGGGATCCCAAGAGTGCTAAGTGGAGGGAGGGTTTCAGTTGGAGTGTCAGGCCTGGGTTTATAGCCAGGAGGGCTGCTGAAGGTGGGGGTGGCCTCAGGGGTGCATGCAGGTTTCTCCTGACCTGAGGGATCTGTGCAGCTCCAAATGGCACCTTTTCTTCCTGGGTGGCAGGAAGACTCCTGGGGTGTGACTCAGGGGTCCTCAATCTGGAAGGCTTGGGGGCCAGGCCTCTGGGGACAGAGACTGAAAACCCAACCTAGGGTTAAGTTTAGGGCCTAAGGCCATAGCAGGCCAGATCTGCCATTGCTGAGGTGGGATTCCCTGGGGGCTGAGTGGAGGGTGTGGTTCAGATAGGATATTAGGCTCTGGGTTTGTAGCCAGTGTGTCCATCAATTTTGGGGTGTCTTCATGTCTCGTGCAGGTTTCTCCTCTGCTGAGGGTTCTGCTCAACTCCAAACAGCATGGTTTCTTCTTGAGTAGCAGGTGGACTCCTGTGCTGTGACTCAGCGGTCCTCAATCTAGGGGCTTGGGAACCAGGCCTCTTGGGATGGAAGCCTGAAAACCCAACCTAGGGTTAGGGTTAGGGTCTAGGGGCATAGCTGGAGGATCTGCCGGTGCCAAGCTGGGATCCCGGGAGGCTGAATGGAGGGCCTAGTTCAGATAGAGCGTCAGACTCTGGGTTTGTAGCCAGCTGTGTCCGCTGAGGCTGGAGGTGTCCTCATGGCACATGCTGGTTTCTCCCGCACTGAGGGTTCTGTGCACCTCCAAATGACATGGTTTTGCCCTGGGTGGCAGGCAGAGTTCTCGAGTGTGGCTCAGAGGTGTCCAGTTTGGAGGGCTTGGGGGTCAGGCTTCTGGGGACAGAAACCTAAAACCCAAGCTAGGGTAAGGTTAGGGCCTAGGGGCATGGCAGGCGCGATCTGCTAGTGCTGAGGTGGGATCTCAGGGTAGCTGAGAGGAGGGTGGTGGTCAGACTGGGTGTCAGGCTTCGGATTTAGAGCCAGGGTGTTCACCAAAGTGTGGGTGTCATCAGGGGGTCATGCAGGTTTCTCCCCTGCTGCGGGCTCTGTGAAGCTTGAAATGGCACGGTTTCCTCCTGGGTGACAAGTGGAGTCATGGGGTGTGGCTCAGTGTTCCCCAATCTGGAGGGACAGTGCCAATGTGGCTTTAGACCTGTGGAGGGGTCGGGAGCTGCATTAGGAGTCTTTGGAAGGCCCAGCAGTGCCGGTTCACGCCACTGGAGGGAGTGGTGAGCTGTGGTGCCAGAGTCCCCGGACGACATGGCAATGCTGATTGCCACCACTGGAGGCAGTGTCGAGCTGCAGTGGGAAACACGCGGTAAGAGCAGTCAGTGCAGCTTGTTGGCTCTGAAGATGGTGGTGAGGTGCTGGGTGAGAGACCCTGAAAGGTGAGGCACTGCAGCTTATTTTTACAGGAGGGAGTGGTGAGCTATACAGTCTCTGTTTCTCCAGGCTGAGGAGTGGTGGTAACAACCCCTGGAGCCAGGCCCCCACTCAGCGTTGTGCCCTGTTTCCCCAGGTTTGGTAGTAATGTGCAGTCAAGATGGTTCAGGAGGGTCCTCCCGGTGGGGCTCTGGAGCCCGGGGGAAATCGAACCCGACTCATGCTGCATTTGGAACCGAGGAGTTGAGTGTTTGGAAGAGTATTTTTGCTTCTCCAAAAAGGACAAGGGCATTGGTCAGCTTATAAGTAAGTTAATGACCACTTAAGAAACAAGCATGTGTCTCTCCTCCTCCCAGGAATTGGAGCAGGTGTGCAGGCTTCAGGTAGGAGGTGCCTGCTTATCCTCACCTGACAACCCTTCTTCACTCTGGCTCCACGAGACCTGAAGTTTTGAAATCAGCATCTGAGTCAGTCGTGCAGCTTGTCCCAGGACGTCAGCATTCAGAGAAAACAGCAGGCCCATTGGGCGCAATGTCACATCCATGTCAGGACCGGAGGTAAAACTTCTCTTTCACCCCAAATCTCCTGGGCTTTTTTCTTGTCTCCAGTGGAGACACAAAGTCAAATTGAAGCAATCTAGAGTGGGTGCCAGAGTTCCTGGGTTTCCCTGCAGGGAGCCCATGGCAGGGGATCCCATTTTCTCTGTTTATTTCTGGCTTACAAAGGTATTTGGAACACCTCTTTCCTAGGCAATCCCTTGGATTAGAAAAGGAAGATGAGATTGACTTGGTGTGTGTTTTCTTCATCTAACAGTGTTTATTCCATTGTGTCTAGGCAGTGGTGGAATGGCAGGCATCTAGAATTAGGTGGCTGTTTGTGGTCAGATAAAGACTTGGATGATGTCTTGTCCTTTGTCAGAGGTGATGTATCCTAATGGATTTGGCTTTTCCTCCAAAGAGTTCCAATGAGGGCAGAGGGAAAATTCAAAAGGATTCCAAGGAGCCTTGGGAGATTTAAAAGGGAAGCTTGACTTTCTAGTTTCACTCAGTAGACCATCTAGAGAGTTGGACATGCCATATTTTCTCTGCAGTTTCATGGGTGGTGAAGTCAGAAGGAGAGTCTTTGGGAATTCCCCTGGATAAAGGCATTCTGGTGGCTTCAAGGGGCTTGGTGTCAGGAAAGCTGGGGTGAATTTCTGTGACTACTTGCCTCAGCTGGGTGAGCCAGGTTATCCCACAGGTTTTCCATTTCCTCCTTAGGAAATTGCTGGCAGGGAATGTTCTGCTTAAAGCAGAACGCTCCTGCACTGTTGGTGGGCATGTGGGCTGTTGCTTCCACTCTGGAAAAGAGTATGGTGGTTCCTCCAAAAGCTTAAAACTGAACAACCCTAGGATCTAGCAATTGCCCTCCTAGGTATTTTCCCAAAGGGCACAAAATGCACAAAATGCAAAAGGGCACAAAAATGCACATTCAATGGGGTACCAACACTGTGATATTTATAGTAGCATTATCAACCATAGCAAAACAATGGAGGGATTCCCAATGTCCATTCACTGGTGAGTGTATATATATATATATATATATATATATATATACACACACACACACACACACACAT